>NW_025793551.1:1317970-1617970 GCF_021613505.1 Equus quagga | reverse complement strand
GCATATGCTCAGATCATATTTTTAAAAAATCTATTCTTGGGCCAGCCTGGTGGCACAGCAACCAAGTTTGCACACTCCAATTTGGCGGCCTGGGGTCCACCAGTTTAGATCCTAGGTGTGGACACGGCACAGCTCATCAAGCCATGCTGTGGTAGGTGTCCCACATATAAAGTAGACGACGATGGGCAAGGATGTTAGCCCAGGACCAGTCTTCCTCAAAAAAAAAGAAACAAAATCTATTATAATCTCTGCTTAAGACTTGAAAGTTTAATCCATTTACGTTTAAATAAATTACTAATGCAGGAGGAATAATTTCTGCCATTTTCCTGTTTTCTACATGTCTTTTATTCTGCACTTACTCCATTACTGCCTTCTTTTCTCTAACTTATTGTAGTGTGCCATTTGATTCCATTCTAATTTCCTTTCTATATTTTTAAAAGATATTTTATTAATGATTTCCTAGGAAAGAATGATTAATACCTTAAATTCATGACAATCTATATTGATTTCACATCAACTGAGTTTCAGTAGCATACAAAATCTCTACTGCAATACAGCCTATTCCTTCTCAGACCTAGTTTTTGTTATGGGTGTCACAAACTACATTTTATGTATATGCTCTCAGTAATGTCAGTTTATAGTTATTAGTTTATATATTACTCTTGTACATTATGTAGGAATTAAAAATAAACATTATAAGCCAAATATAAAATAATGATGGCTTTTATATTTTCTGTGAAGTTACCTTTATGAAGTTATTTATTTTTTCATATTTTTCCAGTTGCTGTCTAGTGTCATTCTGCTTAATTCTAAATGATTCCTTTTAGTATTTCTTGTTGGGAATATTTATTAACAAGCTCCATTAGATGTTTTAGTTTCTTTTTCATTTTTGAAGGATAGTTTTGGCAAATAGAAAATTCTTGGTTGACAATTTTGTTTCATCAATTTAGAAATGTAATTCACTGCCTCTGTCCTCCATGGTTTCTCAATAGAAATCTGCAGTTAATCTAATTCAGTGTCTCTTATATGTCATGAGTTGCATCTATTTTGCTGTTTTTAAGATTTGATTTTTTTCTTGTCTTTCCAAAATTTGATTGTATGTCAGTGTAAATTTCTTTTCAAGTCTTCTTCAAGAATAGGTAGATGCTCTTGAAGCTATACATTTATGTGACACATTCAATTTTGGAAGTTTTTCACCATTAACTCTCCAGATATGTTTTGTATACCTTTTTCTATCTTCCCCTTGAGTTCCCACTGCGCGTATATCGGTATATTTAATATCACACATGACTCTTAGCCTCTATTTATTTTTCTTGATTCTACATCTTTGCTGCTTCTCAGCTGACAGAAATTCACTTGAACTATCTCATTCAGAGTTCATTCAGATGTTAAATATACAAAAGAATAACAAATTAAGAAACAAAACAAAACAAAAACAAATTCATAGAAACAGACAGAAGATTGGTGGTTACCAAAAGGGAAGTAGGATGGGTGGAAGGAGAATTGGATAAATGGGGCCAAGCATACAGTAATAATGAACACCACACTTTTCATGATAAGTAAACTCTAGTATATATATATATGTCTAATTGTAATGTTGTACACTTAAAACCTATGTAATGTTAAACCAATGTTACCTTAATAAAATAAAAAATAAAGAATGATTATAATGGTAAATTTTGCATGTATATTTCATTGCAATAAAATAATTTAAAAATATATATAAACAAAAACAGTAAGGGAAGGAGAGAAGGAAGAAAGAATGAAAAAAGGAAGAAAGAAAAGAAGTAAGGACAGGAGAGAGGAGAGAAGAAAGTCAGGCAGCCAGTCAGTCCTGAAGTCCTAATACAGACTGAAGTTTATGGCAAAAGCCTATATGTGCCACCTAGTGATGATGACTGGAATTATAAACCAGAACTTTTCCACTTGAGAAATAATTACCAGATTGCAGAGGGACATTCATTAAATTTTCTCCTATGACTGAAGGACATAAAATAATAATGAAAGCCAAAATATTTATAATATCTGGGGTAATGTTAGAGAAATACTCTAATTTGGAGGACAGTTCCAGGAAGAGTTATATAACAAATGGAAATGGTTTATACAGGAGCATTCTACTGGGAGAATGCAAAAAAGTATTAATGACAGTCAGTCTCTTTTTCCTTGGGGCAAATTTGGAACCACCTCAGGAGTTGCCAGATCCTATCAACACATGACTGGTGCCTTATGAACAGCTCTAAATTGACTACAAAGAACTCTGATATATAGATGTTTGTTTGGCAGTAAATAGCATCCTTTTTGGGAATCTATGACTCTGATTGAAGAAGGTAAACAAATCACCTCAGTGGGCTTAACCGTGTACTATTTTCCCTGTTTGAATTTTTAATGATTCATGAGTGGGGGCCAATGGCCTCGTCATATGGTCAGGCAAAGGGGCAATGGAAAACCAGCCTATTATAGGATGTTTGTATAGGGCTTAGCCCCATGGAAATCAATATGGAATTTAAGAGGGACTTTAAAGTAGGGCATGTCGATATTCATCAGAAAATCCCTTTCCAGAGTTAAAAAAAAATGATTGGAATCTCCCTTCTATCCTCTCTTGAAGTGGCTATCTACAATCATAAAATAAATGGAAATAGAGGAGATGCAGCAAAGCAGAGATGAGCTAAATCTGTCATATTCCTTTTGCACCCTCTGAGGCACAACATGACAAAAAGAACTGTTTTGTCTTCTAATAAGAGAGACTGAGTCTGCAGATGGCTATAAAGCAGATTCCTCAGGAGGAGATCCTCCAGGGACTAGAGTTTCACACATAGCTGACAAGTTGGATTGTCCAGCAATCCCTGGAGATGGCAAGTAGCTTTGCATAAAAATAGATACTTATGCTGGACAGGGCTTTGCTTATTTAATAGTAGACAAAAATGGTCAATGTACTGTAAAAGGTCAAAACAGAATGCATCAGATCGACCATCATTGCATATTTCTTCAGACCAAAGAACACACTCTGCAGCCTATAATGTCCAACAAAGGGCAGAGAAATATCCACGGAGTAATAGTTGACAGGAAATTGGAATAGAAAATTGACACCGTGATTGTCTAAACAAGAGAGATAAAGGGCTGGCTCACACACTTTCATACTCAACATGAGAGGGACCAAGGGATAGTCCTAATTGGAAAGATTCTTCTGGTTTTCTGGGCACCTAGGGAAAAGGGAGTGGGTAAGTATGCTGGTACAATAGGACAATTCTCCCCTACATCAGTTCAACTTTTTTCTACCTAATACAGTAAGTCCAGGACTAGGGCTACAAATGCACATTCCAGAAACAGGAATGATTACAAGGAATAAATAGTATAATACATTTAAACTTTTTATATCAGAATTCTTAAATGGGATGGATCGTGCCTTAACCACTCCTGGTAAAATTAGGTTGAGTGAATTCAGCTGGTGATCAAGAGAGATTGTTAGTTCTGAACCTATGTAACCCTAACTATGTCCATGCCATGTAAGGTATACAAGCCATACAATGGAGTTGACTGAGTGGGTTGTACTTGTTAGACAACTACTGCTTCAAAGAATCTAGATCAATACCATGGTTAAACCTAATGCCTCTTCCAAAAGTGGAAATTTGGGATAAACTTCAAGGAAACCCACTTAAGTTAATGGATACATTAATGATGTCAGACAGACGTCAACAAGGAAACATCAACCTCAAATTAGATGTTAGACCAGATGAATGTAATGGATGTATATAGAACATTCCCTCCAAAAGCAACAGAATACACAATCTTCTCAACTGCACTTGGAATGTTTCAAAGAGAGACTATATGTTGGGAAATGAAAAGAATTGTCTTAATAAATTTATTATTGAAGTCATCTCAAACATTTTTTCCATCCACAATGATATGAAAGTAGAAATCAACTACAAGAAAAAAGCTGGAAAAGTCGCAAAATTTGGAGACAAAACAATCTGCTACTGATAAACTATGGGATCAATAAAGAAATCAAAGGTAAAATAAGATGCTTGGAGAAAAAAATAAAATCTATAGACCACAGCAAAAGAGAAAGTAAGAGGGAATTTATAATAATGTAGGCCTACATGGAGAAAGAAGAAAAATCTCAAATAAGCAATCAAATGATATACGTAAAAACCTGTAAAGGAACAAGCACAGCCGAAAATAAGTAGAAGGAAGGAAATAATAAAAATCGGAGCAGAAATAAATAAAATAGAGAGTAAAAAAATAGAAAGAATTAATGCAACTAAGAGATTGTTCTTTGAAAAGATAAATAAAGTTGACAAAATTTCAGCTAGCCTTACTAAGAAAAGAGAGAGAACGCTCAAATAATAAAATCAGAAATGAAAGAATAGAAATAAATACCACAGAAATAAAAGGATTATAAAAGACTACTATGAAAAGCTATACAGGAACAAATTGGATAGCCTAGAAGAAATGAATAAATTCTTAGAATCACGCAAATTCCCAAAAGAAAATCAAGAAGAAATAGAGAACCTAAATAGTTCTATCACAAGAAAAGTGATTAAAACAGCAATCAAAAGCCTCCCCAAAAACAAAAGTTCAAGACCAGAAGGCTTCTCTGGTAAACTCGACCAAATATTCAACAATTTAATACCTGTATTCTTCAAAGACTTTCAAAATATTGAAGAGGATGGGATTTATCCTAAATCATTTTATGAGGACAATATTACCCTAATACCAAAATCAAAGAAACTCCAAAAAGGAAAATTGCACTCTAATATCGATGATGAGCAAACATGAAAAATACTCAACAAAATGTTAGCACATGAAATACAATATATTAGTAGGATCATAGACCATGATCAAGGGGGACTTATTCAAGAAATGCAGGGATAGTTCAACATCCTCAAATTGATCAATGTGATACACCAGATTAGAAAAATGAAGAAGCAGGGGCTAGCCCTGTGGCTGAGTGGTTGAGTTCATGTGCTCTGCTTCGGCAGCCCAGGGTTTTGCCAGTTCGAATTGTGGGTATCGACATGGCACTGCTTATCAAGCCATGCTGAGGTGGTGTCCCACATGCCACAACTAGAAGGACCCACAACTAAAACACACACAACCATGTAGCAGGGGGCTTTGAGAGAAGAGGGAAAAATAAAATCTTTAAAAAATAAATGAAGAAAAAACATCACATGATTATCTCAATAGTTGCAATAGTTAGTTCTAACTATTGATAACCTCAGTAGTTAGAAAGCATCTGACAAGATTCAGGATTCATTTATGATCTAAAAAAAGACTCTGTCAATTAAATGGATATTGACAAAAAATACCTTAATGTAATAAACGCTATACATGACAAACCCAGAACTAATATTGTACTCAGTGGTGAAACCTGACGTGATCCCCTACGAAAAGGAACAAGACAAGGATGTCCACTCTCAAGACTTCTATTCAACATAGTATTGAAAGTCCTAGTCAGAGCAGGTAGGCAAGAAAGAGAAATAAAATGTATCTAAATTAGAAAGGGGAAAGTAAACTGCCATTATTTGTGGATGACATAAATTTATATACAGAAAATCCTAAAGAATCCATCAAACACCTAGTAGAAATAATAAACAAATGCAGTAAAGTAGCAGGGTACAAAATCAACTATGAAAATTAGTTGCATTTTTAAACGCTAACAATGAAGTAGCAGAAAAATAAATGAAGAATACAGTTTTATTTACAGTTACAAGAAAAAGAATAAAATTGCAAGGAATAAATTTAAACTCTTTTTACTAAGGAAGATTGGGCCTGACTTAACATCTGTACCCATCTTCCTCTATCTTTTTATACACGGGGTGACTGCCACAGCATGGCTTGGTAAGTTGTGAACAGGTCCATGGCTGGGATCTGAACGAGTGAACCCCAGACCACTGAAGCAGAGCACACAAACTTAACCATTGTGCCACCACGCCACGCTGAAGACACTTCCTTTTATCTATTGTATGCTCTTGGTTTCTTTGTCCAAACTTGGCTGTCCATGCAAATGTGAGTTATTTCTGGGCTTTCAATTCTGTTCGATTGGTCTATGTCTCTGTTTTTGTGCCAGTACCATGCTGTTTTGATCACTCTAGCTTTGTAGTATATTTTGAAATCAAAAAGTTTATACCTCCGGTTTTATTCACTTTTCTCAGGATTTCTTTGGCTATTCAGGTTTTTTTCTGGTTCCACATAAATTTTAGGATGTAAAAAAATCTATTTCTGTGAAAAATGTCATTGCAGTTTTCATAGTGATTACATTGAATCTGCAGATTGCTTTATGGAATATAGGCAGTTTAATAATGTTAATTATTCCAATCTATGAGAATGGAATATCTTCTCATTTCTTTCGTCTTCTTTGATTTTTTTGACAGTCTTATAGGATTTTCTTTTCCAATTATTTTATTGAGGTCGTCTTGTTTATAACATTGTACAATTTCAGGTGTACATCAGTTTCTGTATAGAATGCATTGTGCTCGCCACCAATAGACTAATTTTTATCTGTCACCACATATATGTGCCTTGTTACCCCTTTTGGCCATCCCCCACCCTCTTCCCTCTGGCAACCACAAATTGATGCTTTTTATCCATGTGTGTGTTTGTCTTACACGTATGAGTGAAATCATGTAGTTTGTCTTTCTGTGTCTAGCCATTTGGCGTAACATCATACCATCAAGCTCCCTCCATGCTGTTGAAAATGGGACAATTCTGTCTTTGGGATGGCTGAGTAGTATTCCATTATATATATATATACACACCACATTTTCTTTACCCATTCAACATGATGGGCAGTGGGGTTGCTTCTACATCTTGGTTGTTGTGAACTGAGTGTCAATGAACATAGGGATACATAAATCTCTTTGTATTGTTGATTTCAAGTTCATTGGATAAATACCCAGTGGTGGGATAGCTGGATCATATGGTATTTCTATTATTAATTTTTTGGGAAATCTCTGTATTGTTTTCCATAGTGACTGTACCAGTTTGTGCTCCCACCATTAGTGTATGTGTTCCCTTTTCTCCACATTCTCTCCAACATTTATTGTTTTCTGTCTTGTTAAATTATAGCCATTCTGACAGGCATAAGGTGAAATCTCATTGTAGATTTGATTTAGATTTCCCTAATAATTAGTGATGTTAAAGATGTTTTCATGTGCCTATTGATCATCTGTATATCCTCCTTTGAAAAATGTCTATTTATATCCACTGCCTATTTTTGGATTGGGTTGTTTTTTGTGTTGCTGAGTTGCATGAGTCCTTTATATATTCTGGACATTAACCCTTTGTTGGATGCATGATTTGAAAACATGTTGTCCCAGTTGGTGGGTTGTCCTTTTGTTTTGTTCACAGTTTCCTTGTGTTGCAGAAAGTTTTAGTGTGATGGAGTCCCATCTTTTTTTCTTTTGTTTCTCTTGCCTGACTAGGCATGACGTTCAAAAATATGCTAGCAACACTGATGTCAAAGAGTGTACGACCTATATTTTCTTCTAGGAATTTTATGTATAGGGGTCTTACATTCAAGTCTTTAATCCATTTTTACTTAATTTTTTTGTATGATATAAAATAATCTTCTACTTTCATTCTTTGCATGCGGCTGTCCAGTTTTCCCAACACCATTTATTGAAGAGACATTCCTTTCACATTGTGTCTTCTTGGCTCCTTTTTTGAAGATTATATGTCTATAGATGTGTGGTTTTGTTTCTGGGCTTTCAGTCCTGATCCATTTATCTGTGTGTCGTTTTTGTTCCAATATCATGCTGTTTGGATTACTATAGCTTTGTAGTATATTTTGAAGTCAGGCATTGCAATGCCAAATGACAGCAGCTTTGTTCTTTCTTCTGAAGATTGCTTTGGATATTTAGGGGTCTTTTCTTGTTCCATAAAAATTTTACAGTTCCTTGTTCTATTTCCATGAAAAATGTCATGGGGTTTCTGATTGGAATTGCATTGAATCTGTATGTTGCTTTAGGTAATATGGGCTCTTTTTTTTTTCCTTAAAGATTGGCACCTGAGCTAACATCTGTTGCCAATCTTCTTTTTTTCCCCTCCTTCTCCCAAAAGTCCCCCAGTACATAGTTGTATATTCTAGTTGTGAGTGCCCCTGCTTGTGCTACGTGAGACACCACTTCAGCATGGCTTGATGAGCGGTGCTAGGTTCACACACAGGATCTGCACTGGTGAAACTATGGGCCACCAAAGGAGAGCACATGAACTTAAGCTCTCAGCCATGGGGCCAGGCCTAATTTGGACATTTTAACTATGTTTATTCTTCTAATCCATGGTCATGGAATATCTTTCCATTTCTTTATGTTATCTTTAATTTCCTTCAATAATGTCTTATAGTTTTAAGTGAATAGGTCTGTTACCTCAGTAAAAAGAGGAGGATTGGCAGCAGATCTTAGCTCAAGACTAATCTTTCTCAAAAAAAAAAAGAAAAGAAAGTCTCTTCAATAAATGGTCTTGGAAAAACTGGACAGCCACATTGAAAAGAATAAAATGAGACCACTACCTTACATCATATAGAAAAATTAACTCATAATTGATTCAAGACATGATTTTAAGACCTGAAACCATAAAACTCCAAAAGGAAAAATAGGCAGAATGCTCTTTGATATCTCTCTTAATGGTATCTTTTGGAACATGTCTCCTTAGGCAAGGGAGACAAAAGAAAAAGTAAACAAATTAGACTATGTCAAACTCAAACTAAAAGTTTTCTGCACAGCAAAGGAAACCATCAACAAAACAACAAGACAGGGGCTGGCCCCTGTGGCCAAGTGGTTAAGTTTGCATGCTCCACTTTGGCAGCCCAGGGTTTCACTTGTTCAGATCCTGGGTGTGGACATGGCACCAAGGGTCAGGGTACAGTGAGAGGCATCCCACATGCCACAACTAGAAGGACCCACAACTAAAAATGTACAGCTGTGTATTGGGGAGATTTGGGGAGAAAAAGCAGAAAAAAAAGACATTGGCAATACTTGGTAGCTCAGGTGCCAATCTAGAAAAAAACAACAAGACAATCTATTGACTAGGAGAAGATATTTGTAAATCTTATATCCAATAAGGGGTTAATATATAGAATTTATAAAGAACTGAAAGAACTGATCAACAGAAAACCTGACAACCCAATTAAAACATGGGCAGAGGATTGAAACAGACATTTTTTTCCAAAGAGGATATACAGATGGCCTACAGGCATATACAGAGATGTTCAACATCACTAATTAATCAAATGGCAAATAATGAGATATCACCTCACACCCATCAGAGTGACTACTATTTAAAAGACAAGAAATGACAAGTATTGGAGAAAATGCGGAGAAAAGAGAACACTTGTGCAGTACTGATAAGAATATAAATTGGTACAGCCACTATGGAAAACAGTATGGAGCATTCTCAAAAATTAAAAATACAATTATCAAAGGATCCAGCTATTCTATTTCTGGATATTTATCCAAACAACACAAAAACACCAATTCAGAAAGATATTTGCATCCCTGTGTTCATTGCAGGGTTAGGCACAATAGCGAAGACTTGGAAGCACTCTAGGTGGCCATCAATAGATGAATGGATAAAGAAGATGAGAGTTTTATATATACAGTGGAATACTACTCAGCCACAAAAAAGATGAAAACTTGCCATTTTCAATCACATAAATGGACCTTAGGGTTACTATGCTAAGTCATGTAAGTCAGATGGAGAAAGACAAATATCATACAATTTCACTCATATGTGAAATATAAACAAAGATATAGATACAGAGGACAAATTGGTGCTCACCAGTGGGGAGGGGGTTGTATCACAAAGGGAAGTCACAAAGTCACAAGGGGAAAAGGGGCACAAATGTACAATGATAGATAAAAGTAGACTTTTGAGGGGGAACATTATGTAATCTGTACCGAAGGCAAAATATAATGATATACACCTGAAATTTATACAGTGTTATAAACCCATGTTACCTCAATTAAAAAATGTAGAAAAAATTAATGATAAATGGAGAAAAGGAAAAATAGTAACTGAGAGTAAAGAAATGAATAAATAGATTGTGCAATAAAAGAAATCTAAAATTGCATTAGTGCCTCAAGAGAAGCTCAGACCAATGGATAATATTTTCTCTTAGCTCAACTAAACTACATGCCTAAAAGAGTAAAGCCATATGTTGCCAGGACTATTCCTGCTAAGGAACCTAAGTAGGTCAGGATAGAAGTCTGGAAACTTGAGTAGAATTGGTGTAGGAGATATTTTAGTCATAACATATGATGAACTGAAAGTATTGTTAAGATGGAGGCTCTGGTAATGTGGCAGCATCTTTTGATTCCTTGTCATACTGCAATATGGTTAAATACTGGCCTTTTTGGTAAGCTTCGAATACCTTGTGTAAACAGATCTTAAATAACTGATATTGATAATATTATGATAAAAAATAGTTAAATCTTCCTTAGGAGTTAATAAAATGATTGGCCTGAGGAAGAATTTAATTTCTCTAATTATAAGTTTCTTTGCTACATATTTCTGTACAAATACATCATAAGATAGAATTAGTGGTAGATCAAGGGAGGAAAAGAGTAATAGAATTAGTACAAGCATATAAAAGTTCATGAATGGCTCTTAGGATGGATTTGCTTTTTTTACTACTGCTGTGTCTATCATATAAATTATATGCTAGATGTAGATGTCTAGAGAAATATGACTGTTGTGCTGTAAAAATCCCTTGACCAAAGGCCAAATGAAAGCCTTTGTAGTGAAGATGCAGCTATGCCAAAAAAGAGGTCTGGCCTTGCACTCTGCTAGTGAGAGGTTGTTTAGGCACCAGAACGTCCTGTCTGACAGAGAGATCTTGATTTTTCTAGAAGTTTTGGCCACTGGAAATTGTAACTGTGATTTATGATGGTTGTTTAGGGACAAATGTTACTAGTTTTGTCTCCAGAAGAAACTAAAATCAAAGGTCAGCCACACAGGCAATATGTGATTGAACTCTAGTATAAACTTTGAACAACAAAACCTCAGGTGTGGTTCTCAAGCTGGAAATGTTCTCTGTGTCTTTTCAATACATAGATACTGAGAAACTGAGAAAATAACATATTCTGATTTCACTAGGAAAAAATAACTGAATCTTTGTGATTGGAACTCTCTATTCATCAACTTTTGTAAACATGAATATAATAGCTTTTGGTGAGTTATTTAGCCTTTCTAGAAAATTAAAAAATCTGAAGGGAATTTTGGATATTTTCTCCCACCCCTTAAAATTTCAGTTTGTTACAGAAATAAATTTAGCCTTCTGTGAACAGTTCCTCTGCTATTCTCAGGTGCATAACTCATGAGAAGGCTTACAACCAAGCTTGAGGACAAATTCTCACATCCACAATATGGAATAAACCTGGTGAATAAACTTTGCCTACACCTCCAAATTGTATCATTTATGTTTCCTCCAATATCTGAACTTTCCTGCAGCCACGTTATCAGCAGAGAGATGCCAACTTGTCAGGAACTTAACTTTGCTTCCTTTGCTGTCCCCTAAAACTCTATATCTCTGTCTTCTCCCTTACCAGAAAATGAATGTCTTTATGAAGTTCTTTTTTTAAAGAAACATAGAAAGAACTACCATTACAAATTAAATATACTCAAGTTAAAAATGGGCAAAAGGCTTGAAAAGACACCTTATCAAGAAGATGTAAGGATGACAGGAATGTAAAAATATGATCAACATCTGCAGACATTAGATAAACTCAGATGGAAACCAGAATGAGATACCACTATAAAACTATTATTGTTGTTAGTACTGTTCAGTACATTCCATCTCCTAGTGACGCTGAGTACGGCAGAGCAGAACACTGCCTGGTCTTTTCGAACCATCCTCTCACCTCTCTGTGCTATATCAGACAATGTTCCACTGCTATTCATATGTTTGAATTTTTTGCTGTGGAAGATTTACCCTAAGCTAACATCTGTTGCCAATCTTCCTCTATTTTGTATGTGGGATTCCTCCACAGTGAGGACATGAACAAGTGGTGTTGGTCTGTCCCAAGGAAACAAACCTAGGCTGCCAAAGTGAAGCAAACTGAACTTAGCTGCTAAGCTATGCTGCTCGCCCGCATATGTGTTTTACGGCCAGTTTTTCCAGAAGTGGGTGGCTAGGTCTTTCTTCCTAGTCTGTCTGCTTGGAGGCTCTACTGAAATGTATCCACTGTGGGTTCCCCTGCTGGTATTTGAAGTACTGCTTGCCCACCTGTCAGCATCATAGCAATACACAGTGACCAAAGTATGACAACCAACAGATGGATGATGTGGTACCCTAAGTAGTAAGCAAACTCAGACTTTGGCAATGAAAGTACCAATATTTAGCCACTAGACCACCAAGACTGGCTGTACAAACCTGTTAGGATAGATAATATAGAAACCACTAATACAATACAAAATGCTGGAAGGTATACAGAGCAATTGGAAATATCACATATTGCTGGTGGAAATGCAAAATAATCCACCCACCCTGGAAAACAGTTTGACATTTTCTCATAAAGCTAAATGAATTCTCAAAACAAAACCCAAAAGTCCCACTCCAGTAAATTTATTTTAAAGAAAGAAAAACTCATGTTCACATAAAACTGGTACATAAAGAGTTAGAGCAGCTATATCCATAATTGCCCAAACTAGAAACAACCCAATGACCTTTAATAATTAATTAGATAAATAATTGGTCATATTTCCATGCCAAGGTATACTGCTCAGCAATGAAAAAAACAAACTGTGTGACCCAGCCCTGATAGCCTAGTGTTTAAAATTTGGCAATTTCTGTTTCAGCAGCCTGGATTTGATTTCCAGTCACAGAACCATACCACCCATCTGTCAGTAGCCATGCTGTGGTGGCAGCTCACACAGATCTAGAAAGACTTACAACTAGAATGCACAATGACATTCTTGGGTTTTTTGGAGGAGAAAAAAACGGGGGTCAAAGTTGTGCAATAGATGTTATCTCAGGGTGAATCTTTTCCAGTTAAGAAAAACTGTGGGTAAATGCATCTTGGATGGATGTTATGGCATTGTGGTGACTTAAGTCAATCTAAAAGAGCTTACATGATATCTTATTTCATTTATATGGCATTCTAAAATGATTAAAGTATAGTAATGGAGAACATAGTGATTGCCAGTGGCTACAGTATAAGGTTTTCAAGGAATAATTTGAGGGAGTTTATTGGAGGATAGAACAGTGCTGTATCCTAATTATGGTGGTGGGTACACAAATCTACATATGTTAAAGGTCACATAACTCTATCCAAAGAAAATTATAATTTGAGCTGCCCTTGATATTAATATGAGTTACCCTGTATTTCAAACATTTCATCCATAGAGGTTTGAGGAGCAAAATTACTTTAGAAATTCTAAAGAAAAGAAGGAACTGAAAACCAAAGTTCAGCTACACTGGCAGGATGATATCAACCACCAACGAAAACTTTGAATACCAAAAACATTAATCGTATTATATTGGGGTGACACTAAGCTTCTTAGAAATTCTCAGTTGCCTAATTCCATAGATCCTATCAGAACTTACCTGGAAAATGACTTAATTTTAAGTCATTTTCTTAGGATTAGGAAAACCTTGTTTATTACACTTTGCTCTAAATATATTTATGTTTTTATTTCTTTTGTTTGTTTTTAAAACTGGAAAAATGACTTTGTGACTTGAGCAGGATCTTTGAAAAGTTCTTTATGTGCACAAATAAAGCGGTGAGAAGGTGGCATTCTGAGTAAGGGAGAAGGAAAGGACAAAGTCTGGACGTAGGAAAGATGAGAATTTGAAAAGTGGAAATAAAGACCTACTAGAGCATTTTTATGAGTAAATTGTGCCAACCACCCCAAATCCATATTTTAAAATATTAAGCCTCAGTACCTCAGAATACTATTATTTGAAGAAAAGGTCTTTAAAAAGCAATTGAGTTAAAAGAAGGTTATATGGATGGACCTAAATCCAATTTCATGGATGTCTTTATAAGAAAAGAAGATTAGGACACAGATACACACAGAGGAAAGGCCATGCGAAGACAGAAGACAGAGAGCCATCTACAAGCCAAGGAGGAGGCCTCAGGAAGCACCAGTGTTGATGACATCTTGATCTGAGAGTTCCAGCTTCCAGAATGGTGAGAAATAAATGTCTCTGTTTAATCCACCCAGTTCACGGTAACTTGTTACAGCAGCCCTAGCAAATAAGCATAGATTTTTGCCACTAAGAAGAGGGATGTTGAACCTAAAAATGTGGACATGGCCTTGGAACTGGGTAATGAGTAGAGGCCAGAAGAGCTTTAAGGTGTATGTTACAAAAAGCCTCGATTGTCTTAAAGAGACTTAGAAGAAATACATATGTTAAATGTGATTTTAGAGAGATCTCAGAAAGAAAATAATAGCACTTTGTTGAAAGCTTCTATTGTCTTAGAGCTATAGATATATCACAATGTACAGATTGTTGGTAGGAATATGAATATTAAAGGTACTTCTGGTAAATTCTCAGGCTGAAATGAGGAATATGTTATTGGAATCTGGAAGAAAGGCATTACTTGTTATAAAATGGCAAAGAACTTGACTGAATTTTGTTGTAGGATTTTCTAGAAGGTAGAACTTGTCATAGATGAACTTAGGTATTTAGCTGAGGAGATTTCTAAAAAATTGTTGAAGGTGTATCCTGGTTTCTCCTTGCTGCTTATAGTAAAATGTGGGAGGAGAGATAAATTTAAGAAGGAATTCTTATACAAAAGTAATCAGAACATGAAGATTTGTAAAGTTCTCAGCTTATCCAGATTACAAAAAATGATAAAGCTTGAAGCTTGCTATAGAGAGGACACTAAGGGTGTGACTGGAGAACTGTTACCAAAAGGATTTGGTGCAAGATTTGTGGATTCAATCATCTCAGCAGAAATGCTACCAGCTTTTAGAAGGGGATGGAGATAAGACAAAATGAAAGGAAGGCTATCAGACTTCTGGGATTCTACAGGACAGACAGCTGGCCAGTTGCAAACATGTATTGTCCTTCAAGAAAAAGGAAAAATAACAACAAAGTCAGCTCGGAGTTTAGTAGGGCTACCACTGCCACATGGGCCCAGAAGCTGCATGACCCATACAGGCTGCAAAGGAGGAGGTGTCTCCCCCTGAATTTCAGAGAACAGGAGCACAAAAGTGGTTGAAGCCACTGCCTTGGTCAGCCAAGAACGCCGGACTTCTCCAGTGGTCTGGAGGGTAGAGCACAGAGCCAAAGAGGATTATTCTTGAACCTTAAAATCTGATAGAATTTTCTTGGGACCTGTGAGTCTTTTCTGATTTATCTCTTTTGAAATAGGATTTCTATTCTATGCCTGTCCTATCATTGTATTTTAGAAGCACATTACTTATTGTCTGATTTCACAGGTTCACTTGCCCCTGGATGAGTTATAAATTGAATTTCACTATATTTTGGAGGTAAAGTTGGTGGTTTATTGGGTTAAGATTTTCAGGTCTGTTGGGATGAGGTGAATATAATTTGCACATCAGAATTTTGGGGAGCCAGAGGGCACAGTCTTATAAGCAGAATTGTGACCTCCCACAATTCATATTTGAAGCCCTAACCCCCAGGACCTCAGAATGTAACTGTATTTAAAGATAGAGCCTTTGGAAAAGAAATTATGATAAAATGAGGTCATTGGGTTGTGGCCTAATCCAGTATGATTACCTGGTTTCCTTATAAGAAGAGGAAGAGACATCAAGGAAATTCAGGCATAGAGAAAAGGCCATGTGTGGACACAGCAAGAAGATGACCATCTACAAGCCAATGACAGAGGCCTCAGGAGAAACCAGCACTACTGACATGTTGGTCTTGGACCTCCAGGCTCCAAAACTATAAAAGATACATTTCTATTGTTTAAGCAATCCAGACTGTGGTACTTTGTTATCGCAGTCCAACCAAACACAGCAATAATGACTGTGTGTCCTGTCAGTAGAATCTGTATGACAACTAGTATTTTTATTCTGATAACAACAGGGGCTTCATAACACGAAATTAAAGCATGACATTACTGCTAAAAGGGGAAAAATGCATGGATTAAAATGAAGAGGACCCGTATCTTCTAGTGAGATGGCCTAGCATGGGAGACGAGGGTCATAGTGGACAAAGAGAAAAGACAAATATGAGCTTTTTATAGAAATATTAACAGGCCTTTGGAAACATTGGAATACAGAATATAAAGGAGAAGAACAACCAAAAATATCTTCAAGATTCCAAGGCTGGGAAAATTTTTACCACTGGAAAAATATTGAATGTTTAGAGAAAAGGCAAGTTGTATTTTGCTTACTCATTTGTCTACATTCCTTTCTTGGGAACAAGGTCATTATTATTTTACATATTTGGAGTTTAAAGTGATACTAGAACCTATAAACAGAAATGTCCTCTGGGCAAACATAAGTATGGAGCTAGATTTTAGTTGGAGAAGAAAATACAAATTTAAGACTTTAGAGGTCTTATCCTCTAAATGATAGAAATGATAGTAGAAACTAAGACATAATTTCAGCCAAGTCTGTAAAATTGTGAAGAAAACCCATTTCTTCAACTTGACTAAAATTATTTTTTACAAACCTGATTATCTGATTTAATCTACGTATTCCTACCACAAAGGGATAAGCAAACGTCTTTTTTAAAGAAATTACTCAGTTTTGAAATAAGGAGATGTTAGATTTATCTCTTAAAATACAATTAGTGGGTGAATATCCTACAAAATAATGAGTTCAACAAGGAAAATATTTCAATTAAAATTAAGTTCAAAGGTAACAACATCAGTGTATTTAAGGAATGAAATATAAACCAGACATCTTTTTCTTGTCTTTGCAAAATATCTCCCAACTCCGTACTTTGTGCTCTAAGGATATAAAAATAATGCTGAGCATGCTGGCCAATAATGCTTTTCCCAATGATATTTTTTATAAAACAATCTTGGAAACTGAATTAAAATAGCACACACTACTAACATTTAGGTAGAATTATGTGTTTATTTTAGTACTGGCAAGAGAGAAGTAAGCAGTGAATACACAGAGGAACACTGATGCTTTGGATGAATATTTAGTCAAAGCCCATTCTTCATCCTCAATCTGATAGTGGAATGATGAAACACATTTTGATCTAGTATTTGATAGCATTCCTTCCATAAATCCGTTATCTCAGTCTGATCATTAAAATATGTAGGGAAACCCAAATCACAGGACATTCTACAAAATAACTGGCAAGGGACAAGGTTGGGGCCAGCCCAGGGGTATAGTGGTTAAATCTGGGCACTCTCCTCATTGGCCCAGGGTTCATAGGTTCAAATTCCAGAAAAATGGACAAGGTCATAGAAGACAAAAATTGCCTAAAGAGTCTAAGAAGATATGCCAACTAAATGCAATGTAGTTTCCTGAATTGGATCCTGGGGGGAACAAAAAGAACATTAGAGGAAAAACTGGTAAAATCAAAGTAAGTTCTGTATTTCAGTTAAACATAATGTTACCCATATTTCTTTCTTTCTTTTGATAAATGTGTCATGGTTAATATAAGACAATAATATTAGGGATGGGGTCAAGAGTATATGAGAATCCTCTGTACTATCTCTGTTGCTGCTCTACAAATCTAAAATTATTTCAAAATAAAAAGTTGCTTAAAAGTGTATAATTTTGTTACACTGTTCTTTGGATTTAATGGCTAGGAGGCTATCTGATTTACTTGTATGTAAAACAGTTTCAAAACTTATAATTTACCATACAATCATAACAGACAACTTCTGGTCTGTACTATGTCCTGCTCACTGATGTGTATATTCCTTTGTTAATAGTGTTTCTTCTATCTGCCTTACCCCATCCTGTTTCCTGGGAAAATCCATACTCTTCGTTTTAAAATTGATCTCAAATATCTTTTCTCCTGGTTTCCCCAGACAGAAACTAGTTAGACACACCCTACAAACTTGTATTATAGCCCAAGTTTGTAATAAGGTACCAAATCTAACTGGTATAAAATACTAAATATAAGTGAGAAATCTAAATCAGGCTGTTCAAATTCAAATGCTTGCTTGATCCTTTACTAACGGTGTAATCTTGAGGCTATTACTTAATTCTCTCTAATTCCCTCATCTACAAAGGGACCAATATTAACAACTCATGAGGTTAAGATGAAGAATATAAGTGAATGCATGAAAATAAAGTAATTTTTAAAATGTCTAGCTTAGGTAATTGCTTACTATCGGTTAGCTATTATTATTATTATTATTATTATTATTATTATTATGTGTCTCTCTAGACTCTAAGGACTTTCTGAGCAAAGAGCATATATATTTACTTTTCTGGAAGAAATTCTCAGAGCTGAGTTCAAATCCTACCTTTGTCTTCTACTAGCTTTGTTGTTCCAGGAATTATTGTGAAGATTTAATAATACAATGTCTTTAAAAGCATTTAGTTCAAGACAAGCATACAATAAATATTTGTTGTTATAATTATTACCTTTCTAAACCCAGTTACACTCTCTTACATTTCTTTATTTGCCATCCCATGATTCTAAGATTTAGAAAGGCAATTCTAACTAAAGATACATGCATGTGCTGCACTGTTAACATGAAGTCATTCAACAGGATCTCTAAGATTAGATTGAAATGTCCTAAGAACAAGTATATTTGTGCAATGATACCATTATAGACGATGGGAATTTAAGCTGCAGTTTTTGCCAATTGAAAAATTTGTGGCAAATTCCTTAAGAGCAGCAGATGAATCAATTTAACTCTCAACTAACAAGTGACCATCATAGGGCTGGGATATACAATTTTAATTACTTCTTTATCCCAATTCTGAATGCCATCAATTCAAGGTAGGTAGACTTGACAGGAAAAGTATTCTATATTTTTGATAAAATTAAAAATATGGAACGTAAATCTTGAAATAAAATATAAAAGAAAATCTACATTCTGTTGTAGTTTCCTCAACTGCTATATATTCTCCCTCTACTTTAAAAAGGCTAAAATTGCATCTTATCATCATTATTTCCATTTACCAAAATATTTGCCTTATATGCTACAAAAAGCATTACAAAATCTATGATGCATTTTCCTATTGATAGCATTTTAGAATAAAGTAGTTCAAGTAATAATAATAAACACCTCTGCATGACTTCTCATAGCCATGAGTTGTAAGTACATTGATGAATTTATTTTACAACCTCCTACTAAGTGAATACTGTTATGTTCCACTTAAAGATGAAGATAATGAAATTCTCAACTGCTAAGTAGTGACACTGGGATTTGATGCCAGGCTTAGACACTTATAGAGTTTATGTAATATTGTCTTTCATTTAGGCTGTTGGTTAACTAAGATTGTGGGTGATTGATTCTAAATGCTACTCCCCATCATTATCTGCTAACATTTTTGAGTTCAGCTGCAATTAGGCTGCACTTTTCTATGTAAACTCAGATTGACATTGTCTTGCTAGTGATCCATATCTGATGTATATTCAGTCATGTGTAGGACACGTGAGGTAGTTAAATTCTCTGGAAGCAATCTCAACCAATGGATAGTGGAAAAAAATGGAGACATTCTCTAGTTCCCCAGATTTTAGCCTCTGACAGATCAAAGAAGGCCACAAATTCTTTCTTGTGTCTACCACTAAGAGGTGGAATCTCTTTCCTTTGCCCTTGTATCTGGGCTGGTCCTGTGACACATTTTGACCAAAGACCATGAGATCACCATTCAGTGAAGAAGCCCAAACTAGCCACTAGGAGAGAGAGGGGCAACATGAAGTAACCCTGGGGTACCAGACATGTAAATCAAGATACCTTGAACTTTTCGGGCATCCTAGACACCAACTGAAAGCAACCAAATGAGTGAGCCCACCTAATGCCATATGGAGCCAACTTGAGCCTTAATCTAATTACTAACTTACAAAATTATACCACAACTGGGGTGGTTTTCATGCAGCACAGGATAACTGAAACACAAGTAGATGTCCTGAGATGCATTCTATATGCCTTCTAGTCATTCAGGTGGAATGTTGATAGTTTCTTTGTCCATAGCCATAACTTCCATGACACAACCCTAAAATGATATTTTCTCCTTCCTTGTTTCATTGTCTCTTGTTCATTATTCTAATTTCCTGGGATCACCTCTCAAAGGCTCTCAAATGTTCTGCCTTTGGATGAACTCAAGGTAAGACACAGAGATTTCCCTCACCTATACATTTTTGTTGTGTTTCAGAAACATATATCTCCATAAAAATAATTTCTCAATGTTATTCCAATTATACTTGTGATATCCCATCATTTTTTTAATTCTAAAGCAATATGTAATATTGAGGTTAAAAGCTATATGTATATTCATGTAGAAAGAGAGATGTTACACTAAATACATCATGGTCTAAAGCTGCCAGAAGTCTTTCTAAATAAAAGAAAAAGTTAACCTTTCTGAACATAAAAATATTGCATAGAAAAAATAAACAGATAATTGGAGAGAATATTAGTAGGTATATAGTTGTGCATTGCATAATGACATTTTTAGTCAACAGTGGACCAAAGCTATTTTCATCTCATAATATTAGTACCTTATAGCACAGATGTATTGTATGCTATACCACCTAGGTTTGTGTAAGTATACTCTGTGATGTTCACACAATGTCAAAATTCCATAACGATGCTTTTCTCAGAAGATGTCCTCATTGTTAAACAACACGTGTGTATTGTTAATTTTCCTGTTTATCATACATCATTCTTACTTAATGAACTTTTTAAACATAATTTTTAGAGTGACATCAGCAAGACTCAAGACCCTCACTCATTCTTGAAAACATTGAAAATATAACAATGCAGGCACAAGCAGGTTTTTGAGAACTCTAGAAACCAGTTTAGAAGTGACAGCAGACAAATGTCTAACTAAGAAAAAGTCATTCTTAAAAAGGTAGGAAATTTCAAGGCATTTTTCTTTGCACTTATCCCACCCTGGCTAGTACAGGATATTACAGTCAGAAGAAAGCCACATGATTAATGGTTTTCCTCTCAGGATGGAAGGAAAAGTGTGGAACTTTCTTGCAATATCCTGGCTTGTCAGGGGCCCTTTAAAGGACAGGAATCTGTTACATTTGACTCAGAGCTCTGATGTGAACAGTCACATAATTTGGATAGCAGGTTGGAAGCTATAGAAAATGGTTCTGGGTGCTGTAGAATGTGAGTTTCAAGAGCTCTGATGATGCATGAGAGCTTAGGAGCAATAGTTTATGGGCAGTGGAATAAAATATAACAGCTAAGGTCAAAAAAGAAGCAGAGATGAGGCTCTTGAGCAAATGAAGATATTCAAAAGCCATCATGTATACTGAGAAGCTGTAATTAAAGCATATGAACAGTCCCAGAGACAATGTATCCCCAGAAAATATTTCAGAGAAGACAGTGAGTTTACACTAGGCAAATGGGTGAAGGTCTTCCCTTGCACAGAGCCAGTCTACAAAGACTGGAAGAGGTGTATTCTTTTAAAATGTCTAATTTTCAACATAAGATCAAAAGGTGAATAAAGAAATATGGAAATGTAGCACATTAAAAGGAATTAAATAAATCAACAGAAACCAACTGTAACACACAGAGGTCTCAATCGTACTGGACTAATGTTTTAAAACTACTGTGATACAAATGCTCAAAGAGCCAAAGGAGAACATTGGCATGAACTAAAAGAAACTTGAAACAGAGAAAGAAGAGAGAAGCAAACTGCATATTTGAAGAAATATACACACAAAATGACCTAGATAGGAAGACAAACAGAGTACATAAATAAGTTCAATGAACCCAAGACAGGATAAAATTTAAAAGACCCACACAGAGACGCATTTAAGCAAACTATTGAAAGAAAAAGAGAGAATTTTGAAAATAGTAATGAAAAAGTGATTTGTCACCTACTTGAGATCCTCAATAAGATGATCAGTTAATTTCTCAGCAGAAACCTTCCTGGACAAAAACAATGAAATAATATGTTTAATGTGCTCACGGGAAAAAAATCTGACAATCAAGAATTCCATACCTGGGAAACGTGTTCTTAAAAATAATGTACAACTTAAGACAGCTCTATTGATTAATAAGTTTAATGCATTTACATTTAGAATAATTAGTGATAGGGAAAGACTATTGACACTGTATCACTTATTTTCTGTATGCTTTGTATCATTTCTTATTCTTTAATTTTCCTTTAATTTTGTTTCCTTTAATTACTTTTTTCCCCTCTGTTCAGTTAGTTTTTATAATGACATGTTTTGATTCGTTTGTCATTTCCTTTGTGTATATTCTATAATACTTTATTTAGGGGTTATTATGGGTATTACACATAACATGGTAAAGTTATAATAATCTATTTTAAACCGATAACAACTTAACTTCAATTGCATGCAAAAATTCTACTCCTTACAGCTCTGCCCCCTCAATATGTTATTGATGTCTCAGATTACATCCTTATATATTATCTATCCATTAACGTGGATTAATAATTATTTTTTTGCTGTTGTTTTTCAAATCCTTTAAAGAATAAAAATAAACGAGAATTAGGGGCTAGCCTAGCGGCATAGTGCTTAGGATATTGTGCTTTGCATATTGTGCCTCAGTGGCTCTGGACTCATGGGTTCAGATTCAGGACACGGAACTACAGACCACTCATCATGCCATGCTGTGGCAGTGCCCCACATACAAAATGGAGGAAGGTTGGTACAGATGTTAGCTCAGTGACAATCTTCCTCAAGCAAAAAAGGGCAGATTGGCAACAGATGTTAGCTGAGGGCCAATTGAAGTCACCAAAGTAAATAAATGAATAATAATAATAAACCAAAATTGCAATAATGCAGGTATTTATATTCATCCATGTGTTTACATTCACAGGACAACTTTAAAATTTCATATGGCTTTTGATTTACTCTCTGGCATCATCTTCTTTCACCTAAGAACTAACTTTACTGTTTATTGTAGGGCAGCTCTAGTGGCAATGAAACATCTCAGCTTTTGTTTATCTGGGGATAGCTTAAGCTGTCCCTTTGTCTTCAAAGACAGTTCTTTTAGATATATAATTCTTTGTTGATGGTATTATCTTGATCACTTTAAACCTTTTGTTTACCCTGTCTTCTTGCTTATAAAGTTGCTGCCAAGAAATCCACTGATAATCTTCTTGAGGATTCCTTACAGGTGAGTCACTTTTCTCCTGCTCATTTCAAGCTTCTATCTTTGACTTTCAGAAGTCTGCTTCAATCTGTCTCAGTTTGCATTTCTTTGAATTAATCCTATTTGTAGATAATTGGGCTTCTTGTATGTATACACACTTTTATTTCCTCAAATATGATAAGTTTTTATCCATTATTTCTCTATATAATCTCCATAATCTCTATATAATCTCTAACCTCCTTCATTCTTTTCTTTTTTGGGGTTTTCATAATATGTGTATTGATCTATTTGGTGATATTTTACAAGTCGCTTAGGTGCTGTTCATTTTTCTTCATTCTTTTTATTTTTGTTCAATAATTAATCCTTAGACTAAATAATTCAAATAAATGTCCTTTCAAGTATGTCTGAAGTCCGTAATTATTTAGGGTTGGTTTCTGGAAACATATTTTGTTTCTTTGAATTGGTAATTTTTTCCATTTCTTTCTGAGCCTAATGAATGACCTTTTGTTGAAAATTGAGCATTTGAAAAAATAGCCAACTCTCCTAGTCTTTTCAGACTAGTTCTGGTTCTGTTATATAAAAGCCATTTAAATCCTTGATTTATCTGAGATTTTCACCTCTACTTTCAGTGTCTTAGATATTCTATTGTATTCCTCTGCCTGTAATCTTTACCCACAAGTCTGTAGTCCCCCTACAATTCTCATGCACTACAGTTCTTGCCACTTCTTTCATTCCCCTCAACTTGATATAGAAAATATGTCACCATTCTGTTAGTGCTCTGAATCTGGTGAGACAGACACTAATCACTCAGGGGAATGTAGCTAGCCAGATGGGAGAGTAGAAATCTCTGGACTTTTTCCATAAACACACTGCTTTAGCATCAATTCATGAAAAAACATCGCTTTGTGAGGAATAAGAAACTAATTGAAAGACTCGAGCAGTCTGAGAGGTTGCAAAGCCAGACTCTCAGAAGCCAGCATGCAGAAACCGGACACCTTAAAAGCAGAGTAACTGCCCCCAGAGTTGTGCCATACAATCAAGAAGAGATGCCCTAGCTCTCAGCTTCATTGAGGGGTGTAAGATGTTATTTACATTAACAGCATCCCAATTTGTTGAAAGACTTCCCCAGAGGACTTTCTTCTATTTTGCAAGACTTGGAATTCTGAGAGGTCTAGCACAGTCTAGCTGTTCAGGAGAGAATATGAGGAAGCAGGTTAGCCTGGTTGACATCGTTAATCCTCCTCTTAGCTAAGCACTGAGTGGGCAGATGGGAAACCCCAGCTCTAAGGATAGCTCCGGAAAGGGAAGAGTTGATCTGTGCTTCTATGTAGTTATCAGAGTTTAGACAAAGAATTAGCATTTGTTTCATCAGTAGTAAAGCTTTGATGGGTGTGGCATAGTCCAGCTGTGCAGGGGATAATAAAGGCCGTGGCTAGGACAGATAATCATTTATTCTTACTCCTGCACAGCATAGAATGAGTGAATGAACAATCTTAGGTCTCAGCTCCCTCTTCATAAGGGTAATAGTTAAACTGTGCATCCTATGCCCCCAAATCTCCAGATCAACTAAAAGAATTAATTTCTGTCTCACCAGTATTGAACCTCAGATGGGAATGGCACAGTCGATTTGGCCAGGGAAGAATAGAGACAATGGCTTGGGCTGGGAGATGCCATAGCTCCCCACTCCCCTGGTTTATCACAGAGCCTGAAGACAAAAGCCAAAACTGCCTGCTTCTCCCTCAGAGTTGATGGAGCCTCCTTGGAATATTTGGCCAATTCCTAAGGCTGATTTAGTTTGCAGGAGGAGGTCTTCTCCCATCTAAGGCAAGTCTGTGATGACTGTGAGAGCAGACATCAATACAGAGAATCAAAGAAAGTGAAAAATCAAGCAAAGATGCTCTAAGGAAAGGAACAACATAAATCTCCAGAAATAACTCTATGAAATGAACCATGTCATTGACCTGAGAGAGAATTTAAAATAACTATCATTAAGATACTCATTGTGGGTGCAGACCCCATAGTTGAGTAATTAAGTTCATTTGCTTCATTTCAGCTCCCCAGGGTTTTGTAGGTTTGGATCCTGGGTACAGATCTAGCACTACTCATCAAGCCATGCTGAGTCAACATCTCACATAGCTCAGCTACAAGGACCTACAACTAGAATATACAACTATGTACTGGGAGACTTTAGGAAAATGAAAAGGAAAAAAAAAGTTTGGTCACAGATGTTATCTTAAGGCCAATAAAAAAAGCAATGTTCATTAAGATAGAGAAAATAATGCATGAACAGTGTGAGATTTCAGCAGAAATATAAAATATAAAAAGGCAACAAAAATCAGGGAGCTGAAGACAACAAAAACTAAACTGAAAGATTCAGTAAAGTGGTTGAACAGAATATAGCCATGTGCCACATAATATATTTTGGTAAATGACAGCTTGCATATATGACGGTGGTGCCATAAGATTGTATTGCAGCTGAAAAATTTCTATCAAGTAGTGACATCTTAGTCCTCATAGTGTAATGCAGTACTCACATGCTTGTGGTGATACTGACATAAACAAACCTATTGGGCTGCTGATCAAATAAAGGTATCACATGCATAATTATGTACAGTACATAATGATGATAAATTGCTGTTACTGGTTTATGTATCTACTATATTATAATTTTTATTGTTATTTTGGAGCCTACTCTTTATACTTATAAATATAAGTTTACTGTAAAATAGTATGCCATATTATACCAGCAGAAGCCTTGTACATCTCTTGTTTACTGTCTCTCTTGATTGCACCAGTTCCTCTCAAGCTTGATTTAATCTTGTGTTGTTTCAGTCATCACAGCCCTTAAGCATACAAAATCCACTGCAAATGTTGACAGAAATAGGCCATGTCAAGCAATTGATCTGGAAATGAAATTAAGAGTGATTACAGTATAGAAAGGTGGAAAAGCAGTGATGATTATTGCTTTCCAGTTAGGCACATCCCATTCCACCACAGCTATGCTCTTGAAGAACAAGACCAAAGTGATGTACATTGTTAAAGGATCTGCTTCACTGAAGGCAGTAAGACTAATAAAAATTTGAGAAGGGCCTTTATTAGACATGGAGAAGCTTCTAATGACCTGGATTACAGACTAGACACAAAAATACATCCCTCTCAGGACTATGACGATCACAGCCAAAGCAAAAGTTGTTTGCAATGTTGAAAGAAAAGGCTGGACCTGATGTAATTTTGAATTTAATTCTAATTCTGGATGGTTTAAAGAATTCAAGATTCATTATTCATTAGATAATGTGAAGGAGAGTGGTGAGTCTTTGAGAGTCAGTGTGAAGGGAGTTGAAGAATCTCTGGAAACTCTAGATAAGCTAACTTTGAGGAAAATTACCTGCCACAGCAAATATTCAATGTCAATGAAAACAGCCTATTCTGAAAACAAATGTCTGAAAGAACTTTTATCCATGAGGAAGCCAAATCAATACAAGGTTTTAACATCGCCAAAGGCAGGATAACAGTCTTGCTTGGGAGCAGAGTTGCAGGTGACAAATTGAAAACCTTTGTGACCTGGCATAATGAGAAACTAAGGGCCTTCGAGTCTATCAAGAAGCACACATTTCCAGGGTAGTATAAGAGTGAGAAGATGTCATGAATGACCCAGATCCTTTTCCAAAATGGTTTCCTGACTTGCTATCCCAGTGAAATAGACTAATATTGTTTGGAGAATAATATACCTTTCAAGATTTTTTTTATAATTAAAACCAGATATCCTGCTTTTATGGAGGATCTGAATCTCACCATCAGATCAGTGTTTCTCCCTCGAAACACCATCTCTTTGACCTAACCAATGGATCAAGAAGTTATAGATGGCTTCTACAGCTCCTGCAGCCACCTATCAGGTCAGGGTCCAGGCTGAGGGTCTCAAGCAGCTTCTTCTTAGAGAAACCCTTGGACGAGGCTGCCAGCCAGAAGCAAGCAAGGAATAGAAGGCACTATGGCGAAGGTTCTGTGAGGACATTTCTATGTAGTTCTCCCCAAGGGCCACTTTGTTCCTCCACCAGGAAAACTGTTGCCTGGCTTTGAACTGGGACAGAAAGGGGACTGCAGTGAAGCTTCAAGGAGCCCACTCCCTCATACCCCAGGGCTTGCAGCAAGTGGTATATGTAAGTTCCTAACTCATATGTCTTTAGTGGACTCCATGCACCTCAGTGGTGCCACAAGCAGTGGAAGAATTGCCAGCCTTGTCAAAAAGGGATCTAGGGGAGCCTCTGATGACTGCTAAAACCTCTCGCCAAATCCAATACAGAAAGGGAATAAAGAAGAGGAGGGAGAAGTTCACAGACTCACTCAAATACGATCTCCCAGACCAAACAAGAAATGTCCACATTTTCACCCACTAGCTCTGGGTATCTTCAGAAGCTCCAGCATGCTCCTTGGGCCTAAGGATGGTGACAAGGGCTGGGAAGGAAGTTGCCTAATGGTGTGTGGGTGGTGTGCCATCTGGACCCCCTGCACTGTGAAAGTAGCTTCCTTCAGTGTTGGAGCTGGGTGCTACGGTAGAGCTCTAGGTACACTGCTGCTGTGCCCTTGCAGAGCCCAGGCTCTGATTACTATGTCTGTCCTCCTAGGCTGTGGTGCTCACATTCTGATGGGTGCGGTGCTGGGTGTCTCTAAGCTTGGTGTTCCTCTCCCCCTGCAAACTAGGAAGGCTGACCGCAGTGTGCCAAAGGTATTTCCAACGTTGAATGACAACAGCCAGAAAAAATTTCTGGCAGCACTTAGCACTTTTTGAAAAGCAGGAAGGTAAAGAGTGACTCCCAAGGGCAGGTGTCCATTTCCCACCAAAGAAGGGCAGTGTATATTAGCAGGCTAGCTTTGAGCCCAGGACAGGAAAAGATATTTCATCACTCTCGTGCAGCTCAAATGAATGGTTAGGGCAGGAGGAAGATAGTAGAAATGAATGGTTATGGTAGCTGAGCCAGGTGGAGCAAGGAGTAAAAAGGAAGTTCAACATGGAGGATATTTCTAGGCACGAAACCTGGAAGGAACTCAGAATGGAGTAACTTACCACTCCTCTCTTGATCCCTGGGAGAAGTCATGAGGACAGAAGTTGGATAGTTTCCCTGTCTCCCTGCCCCACAAATGAAGCAACTGGGTGCCAGCTCCATTTGTTTATGGGAAGGAAGGGAGGTGTCAGTTGGGCAGCCCAGGAGTGTTAGTCAGAAATTAGAATTAAAACTCCAACCTTACTTTGCCCCTTTTGGTTTTGATTTGAAAGAGAATGAATGGAGACTCAGTTCAAACGCAATGCCTGCAGATGAATAGGGTAATGGTGGAACACTACTAAGAAAAGGATTGGGAGGGCTTGTGGTATAAGGGCCTTGAGTACACTTATAAGCAAGCCCAGTAGGAGGAGTGAGTGGGGTTTGGCAGAGAACTGGTGCCAGTAGCAGAAGGCTTCAGATACTGGTGCTCAGGAAGTGACCTGTCTCATGTTCAGCCATGGAACAACTCTGGGCGCAGAGTTCTGCAGCCTCATTTCTTGAAAGCTGGAAAATGCTAGTGATGTCAGTATTGCCTACTTAGAAATGAGTCTGGGACCAGCTTCCCTCATAGAGTCCAACCCCAGGAATCTAGAATGCAAAGCCCAGCCCACTGCTTGGAGGGTTTGTGACATAACATGTTTTTCCAAGGCATTTTGCAACCCTCTCAACAAGGGAGTAAATAGGATATACTTCTTACTTCTTACTTTATTTAACTTGTGTTTTTGTGTCCTATTTTAAAATTTCAGAATGAAAACAATTCTATACTCTTGGTGAAAATAATTCATAATCAATCTATAAATCAAAATTGAGGTGAGTTTATTATATGTCAATCCTGCGGACCATATAGGCCTGGAGAATACCTTCATGAAGGAAAGATGCATTCCAAAGAAATGAGGTGTACAGAATGGTTATATACCATCGTGGAACAAAGACCATGCTTCACATATGATAGGAATGTCCCTTTTACAATAGTTACACATTGTTTTGCTGGCACGGAAGATCAGTGATCAAAAGGTGGGCATAGTATATCAGTAATTAATACTTAGTTTTTAGGAAGAGAGGCTTGTCCTTAAGGGAATCACTATGGGGGAAGATACAGCCTATCTCTAAGTACATCGTCCTTGTCGTTTGGACCCGGATCCTCTTAAGAATTTCCAGTGACTGACAATTAGCAGTGCTGTGGAGTGACACAGTACAGCATTTAAAATTACCTACCTGACTACACACACCAAATTACATTTTGGGGAATACTGGAGTTTGCTTTCTTCCCTTCTCATAAATGTCACAACTGCATGGCTTTGTTATGCTTCATTGTATTTTGGCATTTGGGGTATATGGTCAACATAATCAGACTTCATAGGATCATTTATAACTGAAGGTGGTTTAGTCAATGTAATTTATGATCCATATAAATTCTATTTCTCTAAATTCATATCATGACCATAGGATTGAAAATGAAACCTTGCCAGCTTGTGTAGACTAACATGAATGCCATCCAGGAACAGTTCATACATTCTTGTTAATGTATATTTGTGAGTCAATGAGAAAGCAACTCTTCTATTGATACTAGAGCTTGGAGCATATCCCTTCCAGTTAATTCTCTTCTTTCCAAGGGTTCCTGATCCTCAATTAGCCTGGAGTTTGCCTCACTGTTCGAAACAATGAATGAGTTGTTTCAAATGCTTATTAAATATGGAATTCATTAAGCATAAATATGAATTCTTTAAAAGCTGTCTTTAGAAACTCAGTGTAAATATTTATGCTTTAAAACACAAAGAAAAAATGCAATGATTCTTCTGGAAAATACTTTATAAGAAAATTATTTGTTTCTTGTGATTGTAAAGAGATTTTCAAATATTGAGGTTGTGGAGGATGAGAGTTGGACACTCCAAAATGTATATTTTGGGCTTGATTTTCTTTTTTTTTTTAAAGATTGGCACCTGAGGTAACATGGATTGCCAATCTTTTCTTTTCTTCTTCTTCTCCTCCCTAAAGCCAACCAGCACACTGTTGTGTATTCTAGTTGTGAGTGCCTCTGGTTGTGCTATTGGGACACTGCCTCAGCATGGCCTGATGAGCAGTGCCATGTCCATACGCAGGACACAAATTGGCAAAACCTCCAGCCACCAATGTGGAACACATGAACATGACCACTCAGCCATGGAGCTGGCCCCTCTTGATTATTTTTAAGGAAAAGCACTCTGAAAGAAATTTTAACCTTTCCCTTAACTGCCTAATAGAGTTTAAGATAGAAGTCTTGTTTCATGAAGGAGCTAATATCATAAGATAACTATGGTATAATGTGAATTAAGTGTGATAGGAAAGCACTAGCAAGCCCATTTTTATGAAAGTTCTCTCTCGGGTCATATTGTCTATAGAAGACCCAGCAAACACTTGTCTATCAAACATTTGCTTTTCCATTTTCATATAAATTGCCTTTCTCCCCTTTGAAGTCCCAAACCACGACACCCAAATCTTCCTTTGTCTTTAGCTGCAGATGGTATTTAAGGTGGTATCTTCAGCCAGTTTGATGAGTTACTCAGTTTTTCTGGGTTTCTCTCATGTATACGTGTTATTAAGCTTTGATTTTCTCCTGTTATTCCAGCTCATGTCAATTTAATTCTTAGACTAGCTAGAAGAAGAATCTAGGGAGTAGAAGAATAGTTCCTTGCCCCCAACAAGGTATATAGGGTAAATTTGTGTTCAAAACTCACTTGGCTTCAAAATTGATTTGGTGTGAAAAATGCCTGAATATGGCCTATCAAGCATACATGATACATCTGCTTTAACCATGAAAGTAAATAATGCACACTTTCCAGATAAGAATATGTAATTATCCTCCTATACTGTATTGGTAATGCCCTGTTGGTATTAATCCCTTTCCTAACATCAGGATCATATTGACCTGCTAATTTGCAACTGCATATCTTTTTGAAACTTTGGAGAATATGTATCCTGGGTACGTTTAACATATGTTCTTTCTTCTAAACAGATAGAAGACTATACTGAAAAACAAGCTTCCCCACAACATTTTATTTGTGGAAAAGGCCTTCTCAGATTATGATCCTCAGTTTGGGTGCAAATAACACTTACTTTGTTTTCTTATCTTTAGCATGACTGTTGGTTATTTTTCATCAATAGATACATTAAAATATATTTGATTTTCAACTTGCCCACTTTAAGTTTTATATGGCAGTCATTTGAGCTTCTGGGATATTAGTTCATTCTTGATTAGAATATCCCATTTTATTTTTGTTTGTTATATAATCCATTTGATTATATAGGCCCAAATTATAGTGGCCTTTATGATTAATGCATGTTATACCATATTCAATTAAGGAAGATCTATGAGTTCCATTTATCAATTTCAAAAACAGGCCAGCATCAGAAGCAATATAACTGGGAATAAAACATAGTGATCTACTATTAAATGGTTTTAAATGTATGTGCTTTATGAAAATGTCTGTGAGACTTTTCTCCCTTATTAGGGCATTTACTACCAAAATGTAGTGCCTTTATTTGCAATTGTGTTTTTTCCCTCAAAAACTAAGATAATCAAAGCCTCAGGGTATTTTATATTTGGGGAAAAATAGTCTGTTTAGTATTCATTCCCTGTTGTAATCATCTTAAAAATTCAGGGTAGAAAAAACCTTACAAATACCTATTCAATCTTGTCATGTTAAAATAATATTCTAATTAATGTTTTAGAATTATTGGATTGATATAAGGATTTAGAGAAAACTCAGTAATCTTTCTATTACCTTGAGAGACAGTTTTACAAACACTTATGTCTTGCTATCAAAGAAGGTATTCTCATGCTTAAACTACATTTTCCTTTTCTTAATTTACCTCTTATTGTCTCTTCATATCTTCAGCCAAAAGTCCTTTTACAGTTGGTGTGTAGATGCTTGATCTATTCATAGATTTTTATCATGTCTCTTGTGTAAGATAAAACTTCAAGTTGGGACTATACTTTAAAGTTCAATATTTTGGTTTAAAAATTGTCACTGTGGATAATCACTGGACTCCCTCCAGTTGCTTTCTTTTTCTCAGTTGTGAGGTCCAATATTCCAGATTAGGGCATCCTATTTATTCCTTGTTTGTTGTATAGTGCTTTGCTTATATAGTCACAAATCACATTGAAATTTCTGATTGACTTTAATACAATATTTCAGACCTATATATTCTATTGTCTCTCAACTGTTTGTCAGGAGTGCTGATTTTTGTTTTATCTTGTCATGTGTCTCAAAATTATTGTTGTTCTTCTTTATCATGTCTATATTCTTAGTGGTACTTGGTTTAAACAGTTCACAGCATCTCACTCTCCTAAAAAGTCAAGGGTTCTGACGCTAAGTACCTGAAATATGAAAAGCAAGTTTAGTCTGTGATGTGAGTATATGAGCGATGTGAAAACTTTTACAGTACTTAAGAGTGCTAAATATATTAAATAACTACTGCTCTGCAGTAATTACATTTTCTTATTTCCTGTATCCTTGATACTCTTATTTCTGGGGCATACCTGACTGGGGATATACTGCCTCTCCCAGAGATGGCCAGTTCTTCAAGATAGCAAAGGATTTGCCTGTCACCAGGCCTTTGATGTACAAACCAACCAATCCCAAGTCATTACTCCACATACCCCACTCTTTCTACGAGGCTCTTGCAGTCTAAGACACTATCCTTTCCTGCCCTAAATCATTGTAGGGTTAGGTACTGGCAGCTAGACATCACGTCTATATCCCATTTTGATCAGGAAATGTACGTACTCCAGGTTTATTTTTTCCAAGATTGTTTTGCCTATTCAGGGAAGCTTGATATTTCATATGAATTTTAGGATGAATTTTTACATTTCTGAAAAAATCATTGTGATATTAATGAGGATTGCATTGAATCTTTTGACTGCTTTGGGAAATATTCCCACCTTAAGAATTTTGTTTTCAACCAATAAAAATGAGATATATTTCCATATTTGTTTCCATGTTCCAGTGAACATGGAATGTGTTTCCTAAATAAATGGAAGCATGTTAGCAATATATCATAGATTTCATGTACAAATTTTTGCCTCCTTATTTAAACATGTTTTCCTCTTCAATGCAAATGTAATTATGTTCTAAATTTACTTTTCAGAATTTTCATTATCAGTATGTGGAAATGCAATGATTGATTACATGATTTTGTATCCATTTGTTTGTGTACATTGTATAGAATGTATACATTTGTATACATTGACTGCTGAATATGTTTAATGGTTTGTGTGTGTGTAATCTTTATGGGTTTCCACATATAATATCATATCATCTGTCAATAGAACCAAAAAAATACTTTTTCATTTCTAATTGGATGCCCATTATTTCTTTTTACTTGTCTACTTGATCTGTCTAGGACCACTCAACATTTTTTATTCATAGTATGTACACAAAGAATTAGAAGTACTGAGGATTTTTTTCTCCTGCGGGAACTGGCTCCCTTTTCATTCACAGTGGGACTTTAAAACAGTCCATTTGTAGGGGCCAGCCTAGTGGTGCAGTGGTTAAGTATGAACATTCTGCTTCAGCAGCCCAGGGTTCGCTGGTTCAGATCCCAGGTATGGCCTTACACACTGCTTGTCAAGCCATGCTGTAGCAGGCATCCCACATATAAAACAGAAGAAGATGGGCACAGATGTTATCTCAGGGCTGGTCTCCCTCAGCAAGAAGAGGAGGATTGGCATCAGACCTTAGCTCAGGGCTAATCTTCCTCAAAAACAAAAAAAGTTAATTATTAATCTATGGAAACTTGTTTTAATATAGAAAAGTGAGATTTGCCATTATTGCTAAGACCTACATTCATTTGCAATAACAACATTAAAAAGTGCCATAGTGTCATAATCTTTCACTTTGTTCATGAATCATGGGAGGAATATGAGTTGAGTAAAAAATTGGGTGTGTCCTTAGCACCACTTTTAGCTCTTAGTCTGGTGATCCATTTTGGAGTCAGGCTTCTCTTGTTAACTCAAAACTGTTTTGGCAGAATGTAAAATGGCTGTTTTATTACTCTTCATACTTTGGAGAAAATCACTTTAAGTTATTATTATTACTTGAGTTTATTCTGTTTCTTACACTACTTACTTTCTATCTAGTTGCTAGGGGTTCTTACACCTTAAATTTGAATACTATGTAAATAGTTTAAATATGATGAGTTTTATTTACATGGACGTATTTTAATCCCAAAGTTCTCCCCACTCCCCACAAAGAGAATGCTCTGAATGTAATTATACTAAATTTCAACAAATTATAATGAAAATAATTGTTTTACTATACCATATTTTTGAGATTTAATGCTAGGTTGCTAGGTTATTCAAAGGAAGAAATATCAGAATAGATTTCTCCTATAAATGAAAATTCTAGTTTTCCAATTATTTCCCTGAATATATATACACACACACATGCATATATGCATATAGACATATATACAGCATAGTTATTCTTCCCATATAGCCTCCCTAGTATAATGTTTTCATAATGCTTTGTAAAGTGAAGTAAGATTTTTCAGTGAATGATGTCAGGGGACATGAACACTATCATTAAAAATTGACCTTCAGCTCTCAACAAGGAAGATAATTACCAAGTGATCACCTCTAAAGAGCATAAGATACTGAAGTAAGTTTTAAATAAAATTGCTCACTTAACTACCTTTTCCCCATTAAGGTCATTCTTTAGCATATTATGTTAAGAAAATATAAAGTCTGCTCAGAAAATTTACATAAGCAGTGCTAAAGAATGAAAGCTAAGGTATATCCACTAGTCAAACACCCTTCCTCCTAAGGTATACTTTCCTACTGGGAGTTAGCATATACTCATGGTTAAAGGTGTACTTTTCTCTGGGCGGTTATATTCCTATCCCGTGTCTATGGCCAAGAAGCTGGGGCATGTCACCTAAGAAGCAAGTCACACAGGCCCTTGACACCAACCTCCCCAGAAATGCTCTTCCCAGGATACAACTAGCAGCTTTCCTTGGCTCACAGGAATTCACACTCCTGCACATCAACTTTAACCTGCTCCTTACAGAGCTTGCCATTCTATTTAGCTTTTCCTTATAGAATTCATTCCAATATTCCAAACTGCATGTTCACCGTGCAAGTACATTGATTTGGATTTTGAATTTTGACTGGGTGTGTTCCATATTTTCCATTTTTAGGGGGCCCTTCAACAACCCATCAGCGTATCCAGTAACAGTTGCGTTCTATGGAATTTAATTACTAACAGCAACTACATATGTTAAATAAAACCACATTTTATTTCTACTGCTGACTAAAAAAGTACAAGCACTTTCCTTCTGCAACTTTATTTTTTTAATTTTAGAAAATAATAGTATATATTTTGCCCATCTCACTTCTGGCACAGAGGAAAAAGAGAGAAGCTTTATGATAAAAGTCATCTTGAGAGCATCTCAAGTTCATAATTGAGAAAAAAAATAGTACCCTCAAAAGACTGGAGATAAACTAACAGGTCAGCTTAAAGAAGGTGCTTATGAATTCCAAGATTGTCATAGAGGAATGTGCTTCACTTAAAAGGGCAGTGATGGGGGAAGTATGATCTTTATTCTAGAACTTAAAAGCCCGCAGTCAGAGCAGAGATACATGCTTCTTAGGGCAAAAGGATAACTAAATCTCCTCCAGCTATGAAGTGAATAATAAACCATTTTGAGTTTAAAAACAAACAAAAAACAGCTCAGTATTTCCTTTCTGCTGTTGCTCCAAAACTTGAGCTAATTGAAGACTTGGGGTGTTAATTAGGCATATCTACATGAACTAAAGTTATTGAAGAAGATTTTAGAAAGCAAATAGGTTTCACACTACTACTCAACCAGAAACCAAATTTTGAAAACAAGTGGCAAGATTGACTATGTTCATCGGCCCTTAAAGCAGCCAAACAACCAAGTTAGTTTAAAAGAACAGAAGTTTAGAACCAGAAGTTTTCTGAGACCTACTATAACCCATCTTGCCTCAGTCATTGAGACAGCTGAGGTCATACAAAGTCACACTGAGCTGGGCTTAAAATCTTATCTAGGGTTCTAGTCTAAACAGTTTAGTTTTCTTGCACCTGGAGTACTCAGCTCTTCTGACCTCCTGGATTCCCTTGGGAATCCAAATAAAGTAACTTGATTCTAAGGTCTCTTCCACTTCACCATCTCCCAATGCTGCTCCAGGAGTTTTAAGGTTTTCTGGCTGGGTGAACACTGAAGTGGTGCTCTCCTGTTATTCTTCACTTGAACTCCTGATTCCTACTATCCTCAGTTACCTCTCCAGGCTTCTTGCTACCTTTGTCTTGAAACGACTTTTCCCCAGTTTGGATGCCCAGAGTCTCTTCTTCATTGCCAAGCTGCAACTCAAAGAAGTGCCATAGCAAAGTCTACCAAAAATTGAAAAAAGCAGAGAGGATAGTTTGGAAATCATATAGTCCAGAAATCACTTAAAGTTGGACATCAACACTCTTCTGGATCTCCTCAGCTGTAGACGCTATGGAGAAATCTCTTAATGACTCCATGCACTTTAGCATCTCTCCTCTGCCCTCTGTTCCAAGACCCCAAATCTATTTCTCCCAAAGCACTAAGCAGATTGATGCATTTTTCTCAAACTCCTGATCTCTAACTATGTCCTAAGACAGGAATTTTCAGAGTCCAAAGTCCCATTACGAGTTTTCTTAAACCAATGAGAAGTAATTTTCTCAAGTTTTATCTCCTAGCATACATACATGACTGCAGTTTTAAAACACAACATTATTTTTTTCTTAGGTCACAGTCATATTAAATAAAACAAAAATCAGACACGTTGAAATCATCAATCCAAAGGGCTTTTACCAAACTTTCAGTTCCATTGATGGTTTATAAATTAATTTTTCTTCCTGGATACTTTTCCAACCTATCTTTGCCTCTGTGTCACCATTGCCATTGCCACGGACAAGGCCCTCACCATCTTACGATTGTCTCCAACCATTGCCTCCTAAACTTGTCTCCCTGACACCAGCCCCTTCCTCTTCAAATTTCATTCACCTGGTCCCTGAAGTTTTCTTTCAAAAATTCAAACTCTATCAGGATGTACTTCCAGTTAAGCACCACAATGACCATCACCAACTCTCAGAAGCATGTGTGGATACAACCAGTCACAATCTAGCCCCATCTTGACATTCTATCATCAGCCTCTTCCATTATCCTAATGACATCCCCTGGCTATTATTTAAACACATCATCTCTTTTCATACCTGATATCTTAAACAGGACTTTTCCTCTTTTTGGAATGTGATCTATAACATCTTTAAAAATATCTAACACTTACACCTGCTTCAAGAATTAAGGTCCAGCTTATATATCACTTCTAAGATGTCTCCATCTTGTTTCTCATAATCTTCAGTACGTGCTTCCTTTATTGCATTTTCCACATTATGTTATTAATGGAAGTGTGTCCCCTGCTAGATTGCAAAGTAAAAATGCACATTAGCTGGGGCAAGTCCAGTGGCATTGTGGTTAAGTTTGTGCACTCTGCTTTAGTGGCTTAGGGTTCATGGGCCTGGATCTCAGGTTCAGACCTACACACCAGTCATCAAGTCATGCTGTGGGTGGCATCCACATACAAAACAGAAGGAAGATTAGCACAGATGTTAGCTGAGCAACTATCTTCCTCAAGCACAAAGAGGAAACTAGTAAAAGATGTTAACTTAGCGCCAACCTTCCTCACCAAAATAGAAAAAAAAAAAGGAATGCTAGCTTTAATTTAAATCTCAGTTTCCTAGTACTCAGTTTCCAAGATAGCTCTAAGAAGGTGTTTGGCAAATATTCATTTATTTGAATTGAATTGCATACGCTTGCTGAGTAATATCAAGAATGTTAACATGACATTAAAGATATTGTGTTAAGTATTTGAAGTTAATTTCAAGTTATATTTCTGAAATAAGTGAGAAGAAGGAACCTCAATTTATTTCATTTAAAACTAATGGCAATATTGTTTACTGGAAAAAGTTTGGAAAACTTGTTCAGTTATGAAGCAGAATAATTTTTCTCAAACCATTTTTAAAACATCATTGCAAAATGAATTAAGAACTCCAAAATGAAAGTTGACCATCACTAGGAAAATAAATTAATAAACTTTATTATAACTTTAAAGTGGGAAGAATGCAGTGATAAGAAATAATGAAGTAAAAGTACAAAAATAAATAAATCTTAAAAACATAGTGATAAATAAATTAGTAAGAAACAGAATAAGAACTAGACTACAATAGTATTTACAAAGATTAAAAAATCACAATTATAAAAATACAAATGAAAATGACTAGTTTTTCAGTATACATGCTTATTCAAAAAATCTATTAATGATGTTAGGTATAGAATGAAAGAGAACTTAACAACATAAAAAAGGGAAAGAGACATTACCTGGACTGTTGATAACAGTGGACTTTGCAAGAGGATTTTTAGGGATACATTCATAAAGATGCATATTGAACCAGTTGGGGTGGTAAAGTGTGGGAGGAAAATAAAGGGAGAAATAATTCTTTTAAATGGGTAAGGTAATGAATGGTATATTCTGTACTGGGGAATATAAATAACTCAGCTGTAAATCTAACGTCTAAATAACGAAATTAAAAGCTTAGAAAGATGTGAGAGAATATTCAAAGTTTGGTCTCATAAAGCAGTGAGTTTTTAGGGCAATGAAGCATTTGTCTTCACAGCATGATGTTGTGTTCTAACATCTGAATATCAGCTGGTGGTGCCTTTCTGAAGGCAGTGATATAGAACAGGCTGGGAGTGGACAGAAGATCTGAGTTCTTGCTTTATCTTGGACTTGCTGTGTAATCCCAACAGACCACTTCACTCTCCAGAATGACACACATAACAAAAAATGCCTCACCGCAGAGGGCTGTAAGAGAGTAAGCAGAAGGAACCACACTTTAAGAATGATTTCTTTCCTTCCAGATATTAAATTTATTAAACCAGTAGAGCAACTTCTGGGAGATAACAGTGCCTGTCACCTATTGTCAGAACCCTGCAGCCACTGTGTTAGAATTAGCGAGGGAGGGAGAGTGCTAAGGAAGATAAATGTCTCACCCATTGAACTCACCTAACTATCATCTCCTAGTTGTTTTTGTGTCTGTTGAAGCTCACTTACCTATTTTGGTGTTTTAGAGGAGTCACCCAGATTCTGGGGATCTATGGTCAATATAACCCAGATCCTCTTAATTACTGGATACCGTGGCCCCCATTTCATCTCTGGAGAATGGAGTAAGGTAGAGGTCTCATAATAATAGCCTGAGATCTACATTTCAAGGTGCTAAGATGGTCCCCATGCAGGAAGGTGGTCCTAAAATTTCCTGTTTTGATTGAAAAGAAACTGTTAACTGCTTTTGTATGATCAAGTGGAAGGTTCACCTATTTCACTCAAGTGTCAACATAAATAAGCAAAATCCTCTTTCTTTTGTATGAAACAGTGCATCTGTATTTATTAAATATTACGAATATTTTGACAAAATTTATCGTTAGTATGTTCTATAATTTCAGCTGAAGGCAAATATTTATATAATTTGAGAAGTTAATTTTTAAAAGAACTATTGTATTAAGAAACAAAGAACTATAATTTTTATTTAACCATTAATAGTTTATTCAACCATTAACATTTCATCATAAATAGTTATTTAACCATGATAGCTTTGTTACACATGAGAACTCTTCCAGACATACACCGAAAAAGACTGACACTGAAGTGTTTTCAACAGCTATTACTGATAATGTTATTCATTAGATTTCTTCCTAGGAACCCGGCACTCAATGGACACTATATTTTATGTAACTGTGCCACATGCCATGGGGGTAGGCAAATGATCAATGGAAAAGGGCTTGAAAGGGAGAGAATATTGATTATTAAATTATAGGACATGTTTACCAAGAGTTAGGCCTAGAACTCAAATGTCTTTGTTGATCTTAGAAACCAGACTTCATCTTGCTGCTTTCTAAACACTGATTAATCTGTATATGAAGAATAGAAAAAAAGAAATTTATCTTGATGTCAAAATTTCTGACTTTTGGCTAGAAATGAAAAAGTGCTGCTCTCTCTATTGGCAGATGGAGGGACAACTTGCAAAAGGCCTGTTAATATTTTCCAATTGAGTGTGCGTTGTGATGCAGCCTAATATTGTTCAAATAAAGATAAAGGAAGCAAGGAGGGGAGGGCTACCAAGAGAAGAGAAGTATCTTTATCTTTGACCTATTTTTCAAGTTTTTGAAACCTGAATCATCAGTTTGGAGTTGTCCTGTGGGAAACGGACTGTCAGTGATAAACAAAATAAAAGACGAAATCTCAAGGAAAGGCACTGCTTTTCTTTATGCTATTGGCCTCATAAGGAGGAAGATGGGGTATAAATGTTTATCCTACTGACATAAATACATATTTGGATGAGTCAGCCTCTAGACTGAACGTACCGTCACGAAATGTTCTGTTCATGCTTTCTGTGCACAAATCCCATGATGCCATAAACTTTAAAGTGATTTACATGACTTTAATTAATTACTTTAATTAATTCAGGTTAATAATTTAATTGCTTAATGTATCACAATTTAACAAAGCATTTTATCACATAATTTCTTTATTTGATAAACCAGATACTTTCCGCTCAATTTGCACAGCAATGTTCCAGCAGCAGAAAATGTTTTGTGTTATAAATTATCATGGAAGGAATAGTAGTAACATGAATTGAAGATAAAGTTGATGGTTTTAGTGCCTCTAACATCATTCCTGATTTCTGTCAATAAGAGGAAAACCAACCCCCCAGTTTCCACTCTATTCACTTCTACCCATCAGCAAGATGTTATCCTAGTGTAGAAGATAAGCACAGAAAAAAATCAACATGGAAAAATAAAACACAATAAACCTACATATTGTACTTAAGAAATGAAAAGAATAGAAAAGATTTTGTTTTATTCTCACAGAATAGAGATTGATACCTGTGATGGTCAGTGTTATGTGTCAACTTGGCTAGATTATAGAATACTGTTATTCAATCAAACACTAATATATGAGTTGCTGTGAAGGTATTTTGTAGGTGTGGTTAAATTTATAATTGCGCAATTTTAAATAAATTGATTATCCTTGGTAATGTGAGTGGGTTTCATCTATGCAGCTGAAGGGCCTTAAGAACTGAGATTGCCAGAGGCAGAAGTAACTACACTTTTGAACTTTAGCCTCAGCTCTTTCTTGATAGTTTGAGTCCCCTCACCTGTCCTATGGATTTCAGATTTACCAGCCTCCACAACTGCATAAACCAAGTATCTAAAACAAATCTATTTATATAAATATGTATTTATTTAAAATAATTCATATACACAAACATGCACCACATAATGGCATTTTAGTTAATGATGGATTACCTCTAATACAGTGGTCCCGTAAGATTTATAATGGAGCTGAAAAAGTCCTGTCATCTAGTGACATCATAGTTGTAACATCACAGTGCAATGTCTTACTCACACATTTGTTGTGACACTGGTGTAAACAAACAATACTGAGTTGCCAATCATATAAAAATACCACACATACAATTATGTACAGTACATAATACTTTATAATGAAAATAAATGACTATATTACTTGTTTATGTATTTACCATACAACACAACTCACTTTATGTGCTGCGTTTTATTGCACTTTGTGGCTATTGCATTTTTTACGAATTGAAGATTGGTGGAAACCCTGCATTGAGCACGTTCATTGGCACCATTTTTCCAACAGCATTTGCTCACTTTGGTTCTCTCTGTCACATTTTGATAATTCTTGCAATATTTTAAACTTATGCATTATTATTACATTTATCATGATAATCTGTGATCAGTGATCTTTGATGTTACTACTATAATTGATTTGGGTGCACAAACTACACGTATATAAGCTGCTGAACTTAATTGATAAATCTTGTATGTGCTCTGACTGCTTCTTTAGTTAGCCACTCTCTCATCTTTCTCCCTCTCCTTGGGTTTCATTATTTCTTGAGACACAACAGTATTGAAATTAAACCAATTAATTACGCTACAATAGCCTCTAAATTTTCAAATGAAAGAAAGAGTTGCACATATCTCACTTTAAATCAAAGCTAGAAATGATTAAGCTTAGTGAGGAAGCCTTGTCAAAAGATGAGATGAGCCAAATACCAGGCCTCTTGTGCCAAACAGTTAGCCAAAGTGTGAATACAAATGAAAAGTTCTTGAAGGAAATCGTATGTGCTACTCCAGTGAACACACAAATTATAAGAAAGCAAAACAGCCTATTGCTTGCTGACATAGAGAAAGGTTTAGCGGTCTCAATAGAACATCAAACAAGTCTCAACATTCCCTTAAGTCAAAGCCTAATCCATGGCAAGACCCTAACTCTCTTTAATTCTACAAAGACTGAGAGAGGTGAAGGAGCTGCAGAAGAAAAGTTTGAAGCTAGCAGAGGTTGTTTCATGAGGTTTAAGGAAAGAAGCCATCTGAATAGCATAAAAAGGGGAAACAGTAAGTGCTGATGTAGAAGCTAGAGCTAGTTACATAGAAGATGTAGCTAAGATAATTAATGAAGAAATTATGGATTTTCAATGTAGATGAAACAGCCATCTATTAGAAGAAGATGCTATCTAGGACTTTAATAGCTAGCAAAGAATAGTCAATACTTGACTTCAAAGCTTCAAAGTATAGACTGACAACCTTGTTAGGGGCTAGCGTAGATGGGGACTTTTAAGTTGCAAGCAATTCTTACTTATTATTCAAAAAATCCTTGGGTCCTTAGAAACTATGCTAAATCTCCTCTGCCTATGCTTTATTAATGCAACAAAAAAAAAAATAAAAGTCCTATTGACAACACATCTGTTTACAACATAAGTTATTAAGTATTTCAAGCCCACTCTTATGAACTCCTGAGCGAAAAATAGATTTATTTTAAAATATTTCTGCTCATTGGCAATGTACCTGGTCACCAAGGAGATGTAAAAGGAGATTGATATTGTTTTAATGATTGCTAACACAACATTTATTCTATAGCCCACAGAAAGGAAGTAATTTTGGTGTTCAAGTCTTATTATTTAAGAAATATATTTTGTAAGGCTATACCTGCCTAGACTACATTTATGATTCATGGGAAGAGGTCAAAACACCAAAATTAACAGGAGTTTGGAAGAAGTTGATTCCAGTCTTCATGGATGACTTGGAGGGATAAAGACTTACATCAAGGAAATAACTTCAGATGTGGTGGAAAGCGGAGAAGAACTAGAATTAGAAGTGGAACCTGAAGATTTTGCTGACTTTCTATATTCTCACAATAAAACTTTAATGGATAACAAGTTGCCTCTTTTGGATGAGCAAACAAAATGGTTTCTTCAAATGGAAGTGAATCCTGGTGAAGATGTTGTGAAGATTATTGAAATAGCATCAAAAGACTTAGAATATTACATAACCAGCTGATAAAGCAGTGGCAGGGTTTGAGACAGTTGACAATTTTTGAAAGAAGTTCTATTGTGGGGAAATTCTACACTACATGCTACAGAGAAGTCATTTGTGAAAAGAGGAGTCAATCAATGCATCACAACTTACTTTTGTCTTATTTTAAGAAATTTCCATGGCCACCCCAACCTTCAGCAAGCAGCAGCCAGGAACATTGAGGCAAATCTTTTCACCAGCAAAGATATTATGCCTTGCTGAAGGCTCAAATGATTGTTAGCATTTTTTAGCAATAAAGGCTTTTTAAATTAATGTATGTAGATGTTTTTTAGACATAATATTATTGCACACTTAATCATAGTGTAAATATGTATAGTAACATATATTTACTATGCTATATGATATAGTGTAAATATAACTTTTATATGCTCTTGGAAAACAAAAAAATGTGTGATCACTTTATTGTGATATTTGCTTTATTGCAGTGGTCTTGAACTGAAACTACAATATCCCTGAGGTATGCTTGCACTATATATTGCATCATTATTTTAGGGTGTACTTGTCTAATGTATAAAAACTGTTTACTCTAGGGGCTGGTCTGGTGGTTTAGGAGTTAAATTCATGCACTCCATGTCAGTGGCCCAAGGGTCACCGGTTTGGATCCCAGGCACAGACCTATGAACTATTTATTGTGCTATGCTGTGACAGGCATCCCACATATAAAATAGAGGAAGATGGGCACAGACATTAGCTCAAGGCCAATCTTCCTCAGCAAAAAGAGGAGGATTGGTACCAGATGTTAGCTCAGGGCTAATCTTCTTCCTGCTCTTGCAAAAAAATTCTTGCTCTCAAAGAATAAGCTGTGTTCCACCTGTAGCAGCCTCATACATCTGTTTAGTTTACTGCATCTCTTGATTGCATAGTTTTCTCTGGTACTTGAATGAATCTCATGTTCTTTTGTTTATTATAGGGCCAAAGCATACAAAATCACCTAATGTTGCGAGTAAAAGACCATATTGAATGAATGGCAGACATGGAAATAAAATTAAAACTGATTAAGGACTATGAAAGTGAAAAGTCAGTGATGGTTATTGTTCACCAGTCAGGCATGTCTTATTCTACTTTAGCTATAATCTTGAAGAACAAGAACAAAGTGATGGAAGCTGTTAAAGAATCTGCTGGATTGATGGGAATTAGATCAACAAAAATTCAAGAAGGGCCTATATCAGACATGGATAAAATTCTAATGACCTAGATTGATGATAAGACACTGAAATATATCCCTCCTGGCACCAGGATGATCATGGCTAAAGCAAAAAAGTTTGTTTGCAAAATTGAAATAAAAAACTAGACTTGACTATAATGTTGAATTTACTACTATTCTGGGTGGGTTAAATAATCCAAGAATCATTATTCATTAATAAGATGAAAGTGAGTAGTGAGTCTGTGTGTGCTGATGTGAAGGCAGTTGAACAATTTTTGAAAACTCTAGATAAACTGATTATAGAAGAAAATTACTTACCAGAGCAAATATTCAATATGTATGAAACCTCCCTATTCTGGAAATCAATGTCTGGAAGGACTTTAATCCATAAGGAGGACACGTCAGTGCCAGGTATTAAGGCTTTTCAGGACAGGATAATAGTCTTTTTTGGGGACAATATTGCAGGCTACAAATTGAAACCTTTGAGATCTGGCACAGTGAGAACATCAGGGTCTTCAAGCATAGCAATAAGCAGAGAATGCCAGTGTACTACAGGAGCAATAAGAAGTTATGGATTTTCCAGCTCTTGTTCCAAGATGTCGTCCTGAATAGCTATGTTAGAGAAATGGAGAAGTACTGTTTGGAGAATAACATACCTTTGAAGATTTTGCTTACTGCTGATAATTCTCAAAGTTGTTAGTTTACTGGTGATTTTCATCCAAATATGCAGACAATATTTCTCCTTCCAAACACAACCTCATTAATCCAGTTAGTGGATCAAGGAATTACCTCAATATTTAAGGCTTACTACCTGAGAAGGAGCTTTGCCCAGATTATTGCTGAAACTGAGAAAGGCAATGAAGACGTTGATGCAGTTGTGGAAGGATTACAACCTATGACTGAATCGATAACTTGCTTGGGCTTGGGGAGTTGTCACTAGAGAGTGTGTGATTGGCATATGGAAGAAGACACTTAAAAGCTTTGTCCATGACTTCAAAGGATTTTCCAAGGATGCAAAAATCAACAAGACCGTGGATGAGACAGTACACGACTTAACCTTGGCGGGGGTGAGGATGGCATTGAGATCTCCCTAAGGTGACTTCTGAGGAATTCGATAATGAGGAGTTGTTGGAACTGGAACCTGAACACATAGTTAATGAACAGACAAGAGACAAAGAAAATGCAAGAAAAGGAAAAGAACTCCCAAAAAAATTCACAAAGAAGGGTTTAGCAGAAGATTTTGCAGACTTCAGCAAGCTCCTTAAAAAAATTTGAAAATACGTGGCTGGCCCCAGGGCTAAGTGATTAAATTCATGTGCTCTGCTTCAGCAACCCAGGATTTTGCTTGTTCAGATCCTGGGTGTGGACACGGCACGACTCATCAGGCCTTGTTGAGGCAGGATCCCATGTAGCACAACCAGAAGGACCTACAACTAAAATATGCAACTATGTACTGTTGGGGCTTTGGGGAGAAGAAAAACAATGAAGATTGGCAACAGATATTAGCTCAGTTGCCAATCTTAAGGAAAAAAAGTGTTAAGAAAAAGATTGAAAACAGAGATCCCAACACCAAAAGGTTTTCATTAATAGAGAGCCATCTTCCATGGTGCATTATGTGCTTAAAAGCAAAGCTATGATTAGAAAAAGAAGCAAATGAAGCAAACCAACATGGACAGTTCTGAAAAAAGTGACACCTCTTCAAGAAGTGCCTCAGGCAGTTCCTTCAGGAGGTATTTCAGAAAAAGGCATTGTCCTTATACAAAATGACAGCTCAGTGTGTGATACTGACCCTGAAGACATTCAACTGGGACATGATGTGGAGGTGGAAGACAGTGATATTGACAGTCTTGACCCTGTGTAGGCCTAGGCTAATGTGTTTGCATTTTTAACAAAAAAGCTTAAAAGGTAAAAAGAAAAAATAAACTGATAGAAAAAAGATTAGTGTAAGTCTAACTTTACAGTGTTTATAAAGTCTACAGTAATGTCCTAGACTTTCACATTCACTCACCACTCACTCACTGACTCACCCAGAGCAATGTCCAGTCCTAGAAGTTCCACTCATTGTAAACACCCGATACAGTTATGCTATTTTTTACCTTTTATACCATATTTTAGTGCACATTTTCTATGTTTAGATACACAAATACTTAGCATTGTGTTACAATTTCCTGTAGAATTCAGTACAGTAACATGCTGCACAGGTTTGTAGGCTAGGAACAAGAGACTATACCATATGGTCCAGGTGTGTAGTATACTATGCCATCTAGGTGTTTTTAACTGCCCTTTATGATGTTCACACATTGATGAAATTGCCTAATGACACATTTCTTAGAGTGCATCCTCATCATTAAGTGACCCATGATAGCATATATATGTATGGATAGCGAGATAGACACATAGTCTCTGTGTCTGTATATATATATTTTCCCCCTAGCAAATATATATAGTGTATAAAGTAAGTATATATTATCTCTAGTAAATATGTAAAGTGTATATATATATATATATATGTATATATACTCTCTCTCTATGTATACTTTGTCTAGTAAAACCCTGGTACATATCTTCTTGGATCATGGTGAATCTTTCCTGATTATTGTAGGTGTATGAAATTTCTTTAAATGTCTATCAATAATTATTACATAATCAAACAAAACTAAAAAATACACCTAAATAATAAAATAAAAACAATAGTGTACACATCGGACTATTGCTAACTTTCTTTAATGGGCTATGAAGAGATATGCTCTTGAGAACAGGAAGCATGTGTATTCTTTAAAATGTAAGCTCTTAATAATAAAAATTGTTAAAATATTTATTGAACATCTATGTAGTACTAATTAAATGCATTTATTAATCTCTTCATCAAATGAGCAAACGTTAAATAAGTAATTATCATGAGTAAGTAATTTGATTTTTCTTTTTAAAAATCTATCATGAGTAAGGTCTCCAACATAGCCTCCTATGGAAGAAGTAATCTTCATTTTCTATTGCCCATTGCTTAAAATATGTGAAAGCCCTTTTTAAAAGACCTGCAATATCAGTTTAGAACCAAATACGGATGCTTTTTTTAATATTAAAGTTATATATTATTGTAGCATAAAATATGTTTTCACCTTTATTCACCTTTTTCACTAGGCTATTATTTGAGTCAAAACATTAAATACATTCTCAAAGGACTCACCACCATAGCATAGTGCTAAGGATGGCTTTGGAAGAGAGGTTGCACAAATGATCTGGTCATTAAGACTGCTGAGTTTAATGCCCTGAAGCTTTTGTCAAAGGAAATATTTTTGCTTATTTTATACATGAGATTACATAGCAAAGATTAGTCAAAATGCTTTGCAGGATAAGTCTTTTACTCCTTAATCATCATTTTAATTCTCAACTAGTATTTTTGTTTGTATTTCACTGAAAAACTGAGAATAATTCATTCTTATTGTTTTAGCACAGTTTATGCATGCATCCACGTCTGTGCAATGTATTCTTCCTTTCAAATTCTTTTGTGGAAGAGCTCTTCTCACTCAAGTTTAGTGGTTCTCGACTAGGAGTGGGTTGTATTTCATCTTAAGGACATTTGGCAATAGCTGGAGACATATTTAGTTGACATAACCAGTGTATGTTGAGAGAATGCCATTGACAACTACTGGGTAGAAAGCAAGGATGCCATAAATATTTTATGGGTCATAGGACAGCCACCTTTCCCAAGCAACAATGAAGGATCTGAATCAACTATCAATAGTATTTAAGGTAAGAAACCTTAAATCTAATCTAAGCCAAAATTCTTCCCTTCAGCTCTGGGTCCCATCTTATCTCACCTACCCAAAGACATTGTTTCTAAAACTGTTGCCCCGCTCTATCATTATCAATTTTCCCTTCTATCTCATAAAATAAATATGTCATATTATTTTCTCATTTTTCTATTGAATTAATTTTTTATTTTTTAGTGAGGAAGATTGGCCCTAAGCTAGTACCTGTTGCCAATCTTCTTCTTATTGCTTGAGAAAGATTGTCACTGAGCTACCATCTGTGCCAGTCTTCCTACATTTTGTGTGTGGTATGCTATCACAGTATGGCTTGATGAGTGATGTGTAGGTCTGTTGCAAGGATCTGAACCTGTGAACCCCGGGCCGTGGAATCAGAGCACACAAATTTGACCACTGGGCCAACCCTGGACTTTTTAAAGGTTTTATTCATAAGAGTTATTTATGTGCTCTTAGTACCTTGATGGTTTTGTTTTACAAACACTTCTCAATTTGTATTTTTTAAATCTCTGTATGTTGTCTTTTTGTATAGAAGCCATTAATATCCACACAGTAAAATATAATTATCTTTTATAGGTTCTACTCTATGTAACTTATTTAGCAAATTCCATCACAGGTTGAGTTCTCAAAGAGGCTGATACTGAAATGAACTTTGGATTGCCAGATGTTAATTTGGTAAAACACAAGTGAGGAAAAGGAGAAAGATTTATCTTTGTTTCTGTCACACTTTATTTTGGGATTTTTATGTAAACAATATATCTTTTACAAATGATGAGAGTTTTATTCTTTCTTATTCACTTTTTTTAACATATGTTGCATTATCTAGCACCATGAGTGAATATTAAATATAACAATAGTAAGCCATTAATGTTCCTGATTCTAAAAGGAATATTTTCAACTTTTCAGCATGGAACATATTTGCTATGCTTTTTTGGGTAGATTGTCCTTTTTTAAAAACATTTCCTTTATTCTTCATGTAGCAATATTTTGAATCAGGAAAATTTGAATTTTACCAAGTGATTTATCTGCATTCATTGAGATGATCATATGGTTATTCTCCTTTAAGTTATTATGAAGCAAGCTTCATTTGATCATTTTTTAAATGCAGAAACAACTCTGTGTTAATGAAACATCCAATCTTAATTATGAATTATCTTTTCAATGAAATGTTGGATTCTGTTTGCTAGTACTGTGTGGAGTATTTTGACATCCATATTTATAAATGCAGTTTGTCCTCCTGCCTTTTGTAATTCTCTGACTGAGTTTGTGTAAGAAATAATATATTATTTGAAGTTTTAAAAGAACTGTCTATAAAATAAATATCAGCAATGATTGAAATAAGGAATTTCTTTATGTTTAAGTTACTAGTAGGCCCGGAGTTATTTTTCTGAAAATTTCTGTTTTATTAATGCTTCTATTATCTTTTGTTAAATCAGTTTTTTTAAGACAAATTTTACATTGTAACTAAGTTTGCAACAGTATGCACAAATATTGCATTAGTATTCTCTTTTTTCACATGGCCTTTTAAATGTCTATGGTATATGTATTTATTCCTTTTTATATATTTAATAGCGTTCCTTTTGTCTTCATTATTTTGTGTTTTGTCTTATATTTGTCACCACTTTCAGTATTCCCAAACAAGAAACTTGGCTTTTATTGTAATCACTTTTTATGTTACTTTTACTTATATCTTATCTTTATCATTCCCATCTTTTCACTTTTTTCTTTTTAGCTTATTCTGTATTCATTATCTAATTTCTTAGATTGGATAATCATTTATTCTGAACTTTATTCTGTTCTAATTAACGTTTGAGTCTAAAAATTTCCAATTAAATATTATTTTAGCTGCACCCTCAAAATTTTACTTGTAATATTTAAAATATTTTAATTATAAATGTTTCTAATTTCCTGTGTAATTTCTCTATTGTTTTGTTTGCTCTTGATTTTTAATGCAGTTACAGTCAGAGGAGATAAGATATAATGATCACAATCGTATGGCATTGGTAAGATAACGTTATGTCCTGATATAAAGTCAGATTGTTTGAAGTTCCACATATGTTTGAAACAAAACCAGGCTTATTTATGATATCATCTGTATCATTACTCAGTGTCTTATTGCCCTATACATTACTGAGAGGGAAAATTGAAAATATCCCTGTGATGGGAAATTTATGCCTTCTGCTTAAGTTAATCATTTATTGTTTTATACACTTCAAAGCTATACAGTTTGGTAACACAAGTTTAAAATTTTCAAAATTTCTGATGTATTAAATATTTTATATATAAAAATATTTTATGTATTAAATATGTAATATAATGGTCCCCTTAGTGACATTTTTGCCTTAAAGCCTATTTTTTCTAATAGTATTATATATACCACTTTCCTTCCTTTTTTCTTGAGATATAATTGACATATAACATTGTATTTGTTTAGGTGTAAAACATATTTCAATACTTGTATATATTGTCAAGTGATTACCACAAGTCTAGTGAACATTCATCACTGCACATATTAGAAAGTTTGAGTTTCGGGTCTACTCTCTTAGCAATTTTCAACTATACAATGGAGTATTATTATTATTTATTTTTTTTTTGGAGGAAGATTAGCCCTCAGCTAACTACTGCCAGTCCTCCTCTTTTTGCTGAGGAAGCCTGGCTCTGAGCTAACATCCGTACCCATCTTCCTCTAGTCTATACGCGGGATGCCTACCACAGCATGGCTGCCAAGCAGTGCCATGTCCGCACCCGGGATCCGAACCAGCGAACCCCGGGCTGCCGAGAAGCGGAACGTGCGAACTTAACCGCTGCGCCACCGGGCCGGCCCCTACAATGGAGTATTATTAACTATAGTCTTATGCTATTAATTACATCCCAATCATTTACTGAATAACTGGAAGTTTGTACATTTTTGGGAACTTTCACCCATTTTACCCACACTTCATCTCCTGCCACTGGCAACCAGAGACCTGTTCTCTGTGAATTCTGTTTGGTTGGTTTCATCATTTTTGTATTTCATATATGAGTGAGATCATATGTTTTTTTCTAACTTATTTTTCACTTAGACTAATGCCCTCAAGGTCCATTCATATTGTCACAAGTGTCAGAATTTCCTTCTTTTTTGATGGTGAATAATATTTCTCTCTCTCTCTATATATATATATCTCTTACAAAAATCACATTCTCTTTTTCCATTCATCCATCAATGGAAACAAGTGGCTCCACATCTTGGCTACTGTGAATAATGCTGCAATGAACACATGGCTGCATAAATCTTTTCAAGTTAGTGTTTTTGACTCTTTTGGAGAAATGCTCAGAAGTGAAATTGCTAGACCATATGAGGGTTTTATTTCTATATTTTTAGATTTTTTGTTATTTTAAAGAGGTCATATTGTCTTATAACATTGTGTAAATTTCAGCTGTACATTATTATATTTCAGTTACTGTATAAACTGAACTGTGTTCACCATCAACAGTCTAGTTTTTATCTGTTACCATATATATGCACCCCATTACCATCCCTCTATACCTTTCTACTCTAACCACAAATCTCTTCTCCTTATCTACATATTTTTTTATCTTCCAAATGAATAAAATCATACGGCATTTTTCTTTATTGATTTGACTTATTTTGCTTAGTGTTACATACACAGAGTCCATCCATGTCGTTTCAAATGGCATGTTTGTCTTTTTTATGGCTGAGTGGTATTCCATTTTGTGTGTATTTGTGTGTGTCTGTACATATATACCAAATCATTATCCATTCATCTGTTGATAGGCATTTGGGTTGTTTCTATGTCTTTGCTATTGTGAATGATGCTGCAATGAACGTAGGGGTGCATATATTTTTTTGAATTGTTGATTTCATGTTCTTTGGATAAACATCCAATGGTGGAATAGCTGGATCATGTGATATTTCTATTTTTTTAATTTTTTGAGAAATCTTAATAGTCTTTTCCATTATGGCTGCACTAGTTTTCATTCTCACCAGCAGTATATGAGGGTTTCGTTTTCTCCACATTATCTCCAATACTTATTTTTTGTCTTTTTAATTATAGCTGTTCTGATAGGTGTCAGGCGATATCTCATTGTAGTTTTGATTTGCGTTTCCCTAATAATTAATGATGTTCAACATTTTTCATGTGCCTATGGGCCACCTGTGTGTGTACTTTGGAAAATGTGTGTTAAAATGTTTCACCTAGTTTTTGATTGAGTTGTTTCATTGTTGAGTTGTATGAGTTATTTATATATTTTGGAAATTACTTCTTATCATATATATGATTAGCAAATATTTTCTCCCAGTTGATGGGCTTTCTCATTTGATTGATGGTTTTCTTTGCTGTGCAGGAGATTTTTAGTCTGATGTAGTCTGACTTGTTTCTCCTTTGGTTTTTTGTTTGTTTCCCTTGCCTGAGTAGACATGGTATTTGAAAAGATATTGCTAAGACTGATGTCAAAGAGTGTACTGAATATATTTTCAGTTGAATTTTATGGATTCAGGTCTTACACTCAAGTCTTTAATCCATTTTAGGTAATTTTTTGTGTGTTGTGTAAGATAATGGCTTACTTTCATGCTTTTACGTGTGGCTGTCCAGTTTTCCCAACACCTAACATTTCCCAACCTTTTTTGAAGAGACTTTCTTTTCTCTCTGTTTGTTCTTGGCTCCTTTGTTACGGATTAGCTATCCACAGATATGTGGTTTTATTCTGGGCTCTGAATTCTGTTACATTGATCTATGTGTTTTTTTATGTGCCAATACCATGCTGTTTTTATTACCATAGCTTTGTAGTATATTTTGAAGTCAGAGAGTGTCGTACCTCCAGCTGTGTTCTCTTTTATGAGGATTTCACTGGGTATTTGGGGTCTTTTTGTTGTTTCATATACAATTTAGGAGTTTTTATTCTATTTCTGTGAAGAATGTCATTGGAATTCTGATTGGAGTTGCATTGAATTTGTAGATTGCTTTATAACTATGTTTATTGTTTCAATCCCTGAGCCAAAGTATCTCTTCATTTCCTTTTTTTGTTTGTTTTGTTTTGGTGAGGAAGATTGACTCTGAGCTGTCATTTATTACCAATTTTCTTCACTTTTGCTTGAGGAAGATCATCCCTGAGCTAACCTCTGTGCCATTCTTCCCCTCTGCCTGAATCATTTCTAGATTTCTATCTTTGAGCTCACTAATTCTCTACTCCATATGGTCTACTCTATGTTTTTTTTTTAAAGATTGGCACCTGGGCTAACAACTGTTGCCAATCTTCCTTTTTTCTTTTTTTTTTAAGGTTTGGCACGTGGGCTAACAACGGTTGCCAATCTTTTTTTTTCTTTCTGCTTTTTATCTCCCCCAACTCCCCCGTACACGGTTGTATATCTTAGTTGCATGTCCTTCTAGTTGTGGGATGTGGGACACCTCCCCAACGTGGCCTGATGAGCAGTGCCATGTCCGCGACCAGGATCCAAAACCTGGGCCCCGCAGCAGAGCCCGCAAACTTAACCACTCGGCCATGGAGCTGGCCCCTGGTCTACTCTATTTTTAATGCTTTCTAAATTATTTTTAATCTCATTAATTGTGGTCTTCATCTCTGTAATTTCTTTGAATTTTTAGAGTTTCATTCTTTTTAGTTCTACTGTTCATTAATTTTATTCCTGAGCTCATTGAACTCACTTTCTGAGTTTTCTTATAACTCATTGAGTTTATTTATGACCGCTGTTTTGAATTCCTTATCAGTTAAATGGTAATCTGTGACTCCAAGTTTGATTTCTGGATAGTTGTTGTACTTCTGTGTTCTGCCATGTTACTCTAGTTCTTCATGGTGCTTAATGAGTTGATCTTCTAAAGGGACATTTGTGGTAGTAAGCACCTTTACTTTGGTACAGCTTAAGGTACTTTGCGTTTGAGCAGCTTCTGATTGTATTTCAGAGCAAGCACTTTCCACCCTCCACTGCCTCTGCCAGAGGCATCATCAGTGTCCTCTTTATGTCACTTGTGCCTCTGAGGTTGCTGCTGCCTTGCTGTTTAAAATATACCTGCAGTCTAAGGTCTTGCCCTGGGGGTCACCAGGCTGTGAACATTCCTGCTGCTTCTAGGGTTATCAGGCCCTTATGTTCCTCCACTGACTCTCCACCTGTTCTTCATGGGCTACAACATTCCTTACTGAATCAGCACCTATGTTGCTGCTCTCTGTTTCTCTGTGAGTGCTGGTTGCAGTGTTGTCAGGGTTTCTGTGTTCATGGGTATCATTGTTTCTGTTGATAGCCTGGGGACCTAGGGACTTTGATGCAGCCCCCACTGCTGGTGGAGCTGGTGTCAGAGATACTACCACAGGGTGCTGGTCACCAGTTCTGCTGTGGTTCCTGATGCTTCTGTCCTCAGGTTCCACCTGCCATCACTGGTGGGGTCAGGGCATACTAATTGTGTTCCCACTACATCTGCTAATGGTTACTCAGGCTGAGGCACCCATCACCACCTCTACTCCATTAGAAGTCAAAAGAGGCCAGGGTGCTCACCATGGCCTCTCCTCAACCAGCAGTCTTTCAGGACCTTGTCTCCATCACCACCTCTGCTGACATTCATGTGAGCCACTGCGAGAGGATCTGCACTGTGTGTCACTGCCAGTGGTAAAGTAGATGGGTGCTCCTCCCCTAGTTCCACTGCCTCCCAAGCATCCAGTCCACCTATCTTTAGATGTATAGATGTGTGGATCCCTTAGGTGTCCTGTTGTGCTGTGTAGGGAATCCTCTGTTGGTCAATTAATGTTTATTTTATTGTAACTTACAGGGGATACACAATTGAACAACTCACTCCAAAATGATGCTGGTATAACTACCTCTAGATTTTTAATTTCTTCATCATTCAGTTCTAGTAAATTGTATGTTTCTAGGAATCAATCTATTTCTTCTAGATTTATCCAATTTGTTGATATATAACTATTCTTATGATCCCTTGTATTTTGTGACATCAGATGTAATATCTCTCTTATTTCTGAATTATCTTTTTTTCTTGGTGAGTCTAGCTGAAAGCTTGTCAAATTTGTGTATCTTGTTTTAAGAAAACAGCAATTAGTTTCATTGATATTTTCTGTTTTCTTTTTATTCTCTACTTTATTTGTTTCCTCTCTGAACTTTACTTGCTTTCTTCTACTATGTTTGGGTTTTATTTGCTCTCCTTCTTCTAATTCCATGAGGGGTAAACTTAGGTTCTTGGGTTATTTGAGTTTTGTTTGTTTCTTGATATAGGCATTCATCACTATGAACTTTCCTCTTAGAACTGCATTTCGTTGCAGCCAATAAGTTTTAGTATTTCCATTGTTGTTTATCTCAATAATTTTTTCTCTTTTGATTTTTCTTTTTTAAAACATTGGCCCTGAGCTAACATCCGTTGCCAATATTCCTCTCCGTTTTGCTTCTTCTCAAAGCCCCTCAGCACATAGTTTTATATTCTAGTTGTAGGTCCTTCTAGTTGATTTATGGAGGATACCACCTTATTGTGGCTTGATGAGTGGTACTAGATCCACTCCCAGGATCTGAACTCGTGAAACCTTGGGCTGCTGAAGCAGAGTGTGCAAACTTAACCATTCGGCCATGGGGTCAGCCCCATATCTTTTGATTTCTTTTTTGACTCATTAGCTGCTCAGTAGCATGTGGTTTAATTGCCATATATGTGTAAATTTTATTTTTGTAACTGAATTCTAATTTCTTACTCTCGTGATCAGAAAAGATGCTTCATCTGATTATCTTAAATTTTAAGACTTGTTTTGTGGCCTAACCCTGTGATCTATCCTTAAGAATGTTCTGTGTGCACTTGAGAATAATGTTTTTATGTGGCTGTTGGATGGAATGCTTTCTGTATGTCTGTTAAGTCCACCTCATCTAACATGATGGTTAAGAGTGATGTTTCCTTTCTGATTATCTAAATCGATGATCTCCTCATTGATGAAAGGAGGGTACAAATGTCTCACTATTATTGCATTGCTCTCTGTTTCTCCTAGAGATTTGTTAATATTTTCAATGTATATTTGGGTACTACTATGTTGGGTTCATAAATATTTACAAATGTTATATCTTCTTATTGGATTGACCCTTTTATTAATATGTAATGCCTTTATTTGTCTCTCCTTACAGTTTTTGTTTTAAAATCTATTTTATCTGGTATAACTACCCCAGTTTTCCTTTGGTGTTCATTTTTATGGAAAATCTTTTTGCTTCTTATCACTTTCCATCTGTGTGTACCATTACATCTGAAGTGAGACTCTTGTAGGCGTTCTATAGATGATTCATGTTTTTTAATCCATTCAGACAGTCTATGTCTTCTGATTGGATAATTTCATCCCTTTACATTTAAAGAAATTATTGATAGGCATGTACTTTTGTATTTTATTAATTGTTTTCTGGATCCACTGTTTCTTTCTTCTTCTTTTGGTCCCTTCCTTTTCAATTTGATAATTTTTGTGCTGGTTTGCTTACATTCCATTGTCTTTGTGTGTCTACTATAGGATTTGTTTTCTGGTTACCATAAGGCTTTCATGTAATGCTTATGTTTATAACAATCTGTTTAAAGTCAGTAACAACTTAATTCTGAAAATATTCTAAAGCTCAATATTTTTCTCTACTTTCTCATGTTTTATGTTTTTGATATCATCATTTGTGTCTCTTTATTCTGTGTATCAATTAATTATTGTAGTTATGGTTAATTTTACTGGGTTTCTCTTTTAAATTTAATATGAGCTTTCTAAGTCATTAAATCAGCATCTTTACAACATTAGATAATTTCAAATTGAACTAATCGTTTACCTCTTTAACAGTGAGATTTATAGTTTTATATATTTTCCTATTAAAAATTCAAGTCTTTTCATTTCAGCTTATAGGAGTTCACTTACCGTTCTTGTATAGCTGGTCAATTTTGATGAAATCTTTTAGCTTTTCTTGTCTGGAGAAGTCTTTATCTCTTCAAATTCTGAATGAGAACTTTGCAGGGTACTGTATTCCTGGATGGAAGATTTTTTCAGTACTTTGGATATATTGTGCCACTCCCTTCTAGTCTGCAAAGGTTCTTTTTTTTTTTCCTTTCCCCCTGTTTTTCTCCCCAAATCTCCCCAGTACATAGTTGTATGTTTTAGTTGTGGGTCCTTCTATTTGTGGCATGTGAGACGCTGCCTCAGTGTAGCCTGATGAGCGGTGCCATGTCTGCACCCATGATCTGAACCAGAGAAGCCCTGGGTCACCCAAGCAGAGGGTGTGAAAACCACTCAGCAGCAGGGCCAGCCCCTGCAAAGTTTCTGTAAAAACTATACCTATTGTCTTATGGAATTTTCTTGTATATAATGTTATTTTTATCTTTGTGCTTAAAATTCTTTCCCTATCTTTAAATTTTGACACTTTATCATGTACCTTAGTGCAGAAGTCTTTGGTTTATCTGAACTCTTTGGGCATTCTGGATAGCTGTTTTCTTTCCCAAGTTAGGAAATTTTTCAGCTGTTAGTTTTTCAAATAGTTTCCATCCCATTTGCTGTCTCTTCTTCTTCTGTGAACCCTATTATACGCATCTTCATCTGCTTGATGTTTTTCCATAGGTGCCTTAAGCAATCTTCATTTTTTTAAATTATTTTTTTCTTTTTGTCACTCTGTGTGTGTTCCACTGCTCTATCTTCAAGTTCATGACCCTTTTTCCACTTTCTTTAGTCTGTTGTCAAACTCCTCTAGTAGTTTTTTAGTTTAATTATTACGTTCTTTAACTGTGACTTCTACGGTACTATCTTATATTTTCTCTCTCTTTGATGAAGTTCTTACTGTGTTCATTCATTCTTTGATAGGCATCATTACGATTGTTATTTTGAACTCTTTATCAGGTCAATCACTTATTAAGCATTTTCCTGAGTTTTTATTTGTTCTTTCATTTGGAGCATGTTACTCTATTTCTTCGTTTTCCTGGACTTTCTGTGTTGGTTTTTATGCATTAGATAAAGTAGTCACTTCTCCTGTTCTTGAAGGAGTTGCCTCATATATAACATAAAAGTTATCATCAATCCTGCTCTAGTTCTTGATTGTCTCTCATACTTCTGTGATTCTCCAAGCAGCCTACTTTATTTTTAGTGTCTCTTAGTAGTTAAGGGTGTGCCAAGCCCTGTCTTTTTCCCAAAAAGGAAGATCTCAGTCATCACAAGATTTAGGATGATTCAAAGCTACCCTCAGGCAGCATCTTTTAAAGTATTCAAATATAGATAGACTTGTGGGTCTGTATGTGTATGTACTGCTGGGTACCAGAGATAGGCAACCTAGATGTGTCCTCTGGGCAGGTTTTGAAAAAACTGGGACTGAAAATAAGCATACAAGCTCATTTGTGAGACATACTAGTGACCTAGAATGAGGCAGAAGGAGAACACAAAGATGCCTCCTGCCATCCTCTGTTCCTGGGAGAGTATTTCAGTAAGCTTCTAGTGATGTGTTGAAATGTATACCTTGCCTTCAGGCCAAAGCTTTAAGATAGGCATGAGCCTCTCTGTACAAAATTCTGGACATTTTTTTTGTCCACTGCCTCTGCACTGGCCTCTGGGCTTGCTGAGTTTATACATGCCAGTTTCTTTAGGGATATTTTCTCAGCTTATACTAGTTTTCCAGGTCTTATGGACACAAGCCTCATTGGATTTCAAAGCTAGTTATTTTGTGGGCTTGTTTTCTTATGTGAAGGTCTTAAAATTTGGGATGTCTTATGTGAGGTAAAACCCCTTCACACCTCAGGAGAAGTTCTGGCTTTTAAGTTTCCTCCCAATTGTGGATTGCTGCACCAGGGATGGGGTTTATTGTGAGGCTGTGTTCCATAACTATTTAGCTATCTAGTTTGGATGTATTGAGAGTATGCACTGCCTCAACACTGAGATCAGTTTTTTAAATTGATATAATTTACAGTAATAACTCTTCTTCCTTGAGTAGCACCAGAATCAATGATGAGGAATTTCTCAAAGCTCATTTCCAAATAGGTCTTTATTACAGCCACAATAATATTCCTCATATCCTGCCTTGTATGTATAACCTAGTTGGAGTGGAGTCAAAGAAGTAGACGTTTTGAGTTAGAAAATGTATTAAGTATTAGGTTTATTGGCTCCTCTACTTTAGTTTTCAGTGATGGGGGTTTGTTCATATTCTGAAGCACAGACTGCTTCAATTCTTCATTTAGCATTAAATACATTCATTAGTTTTTAGTATGGTAAGTTAAAATAACTAGCATACCTTCTCACATTATATTACATGTCTGTTTTCCCATTTATTTATTTATTGTTGTCATCGACAGGTGGTTTCTATGTTTTATATGTGTAGGTATAATGTATATTGTTTAAGTTTAAACATTTGCTTTATTATCAATGTGGAACTTGATTATGAAAAATTGGAACATACTTATTACATTATTGTGTTTCTAAGCTCTTCTTTTATTCTTCTTTATAAATAGATAGTGGATAAAAATAACCTTTTATTACATTCTCCATTGACTTGCTCTACCTATATGAAGGAGTTCAGTTTAAAAAGTGATTTTGTCTAATTTTTTTCTTTTGATTATTAAAAGTGACGCAAACACTAGTAAGTTAGTTAGATAGCCTGAAATTCAACCATGAGATGTCAGCAATCAAATAGTTGAATCTGTTTTGGAATATTTACTCTGATAATATGGAGCAAAGAGATTAGAGGACAGAAAGAACTGAAAAGTGCTCACACTGGTGTTTTTATTTCCCCCTTGGTGAACTAAGTTATCATTCATTTTCAAATGACACAAAGATTTCACCAAGTTAAGATTCCAGTGCAGAAAGTGTAGATGGGTTTGAACAGCTATCCTGGCCTTTCCAAAGATAGTGCTATGAAGACAGGAAGGCCTGACAAGGATAGAAAATGTAGGTTTAAATTTGACTTCTTCACTTACTGATTGTGTGACTTGGGAGGTGCTTTCTGAGGTTTTTGCTGCTGCCTCTGTACAAAGGAAAAAAAAAATCTGCCACATTGGGTAGTTATTATTAGATGAGAAAGTTCATGAAAGCCCAAACACCTGTATGTTCAAGTAAAAGTGAGTTTCCTTCCTTCTTTGCTGCATTATCATGTTTTTCTCTCCAAGAACAAGCATACTCAAATCTGTTCTTTGAAACAAAAATCTCTCAACCTAAAGTCTTCACCTTTAACTCTACAAATTACTATTTTATATCTCTCATTCCTTTCTTCCTGAGAGAGTGGTCTATTCTCATTATTTCAATTAATCCATCTTCTCTCTTAACTCTTTACCATCTGACTTTATTCTACCCACACCTCCAAAAGAATTCTTTCTCTAAAAGCTCTAATGTCTTCTCACATCTGGGCTCTTGGTTAGTCATATTTACTCTACTTTCCCTTCAGCATTTCTGTCTCCTGATTTTCTGTCTGCTTGACAACCACCCCTTCTCAGCCTTCCTCTTTTTGCTAGCTTATCTTTCTCCACATTTGCTTCACCATAGATTATAGGCCCATCAGAATTTGTGGTTTCCTTAAGTTCACTGGTTCTTTGTTAGTCATGATTAGTCTACTTAATGAGCCAATCAGAGGCATTCTGCATTTGTATTACAGAGTTTTTGCCCTTTAGCATCTTCTTTGGATTATTTCTGAGTTCTCATTTCTCTGCTTACAATATGCATTTTGCATGTTGTCTACTTTCTTTTATTAAAGTCTTTAGCATATTGGTCATAGTTATGCTAAATTTTCTGACAATTCCAAAGCTACCAGAGTTGATTCTGGTTCTAATGCATTCTGTGCTTCTTCAATCTATATTTTCTGGCCTTTTGTATATGCCTTGTCATCCTTTTTTGTAAGCCAGATGTGATGCATTGAGTAACAGGAACTGAGGTAAATAGGTCTTTAGTGTGAACAGTCATGCTTATCTGACTGGGAATTACACTGCCTTAAATTTTCTTTGTAGCCAAAATCTGTGAGGCTTCAATATCCTCAACTCCTACTGTCTTTGAGTTTCCACAAAAATATCTTTTTTAGGGGTTGGCCCAGTGACACAGTGGTTAAGTTTACATGTTTTGCTTTGGTGGCCTGGGGTTTGCTGGTTCAGATCCCAGGTGTGGGCCTGCAGTGTTTGTCAAGCCATGCTGTTGTAGGCATCTCACATATAAAGTAGAGGAAGGTGGTCATGGATATTAGCTCAGGGCCAGTCTTCCTCAGCAAAAATGAGGATTGGAAGCAGACGTTAGCTCACAGCTAATCTTCATCCAAAAGTGTATATATATATATATATATATATATATATATATATAAAGAGAGTATGTCTCAATTATAATCCTCTGTTATCATTTACCTGTGCTGTTGATGTAATGGTAAAGTGTGGAGTGAGGAAAAGTATTCTACAGGCCAAGCATTATAGTCTCAGGTCTTTGCTGAGGCTGTGTACTCAGGGCTGAAAACTTCACATGTGATTTTAAGCTTTCTCCCTTTAGGTTAAACAGGACGGATAAGGGGGCTGGACTTAGATATTTCCCTTCTCACTGGTTCACTAGATTAGTACAGTAGTTTCCTTTGAGGGTAAGTGGAGAACAGAATGATGCTTTGGCACACTTGAAAATGGTTATATTCCTATCCCCCTGCTGGAAGCATGAGGGATGTTTTTTAAAAACCATTTTCACCCTGAGAAACTCTCAAGCTACTCCAGACTCAGCTTCTAGCAATTTTTCATTTGTAGTTTTTTTTTTTTATAGGTTCTATCTCCAGTGGCACTGCTCCTACTGGCAGAATCACTTCCAGTTAAGAACCACTGCTCTAAGACCAAATATAAAATGGCCATTACAATCTTTAATGTCAGCATACCTCAAAGAGTTTTTAAGAGAATTAAAATGGTTTAATTTGTCCCTTTAGGAAAATATTTACTTTGGCACATTTGGAAGTGAAAGTTTCTAACCCTCTTGGAGATTTGAGAGTGTGGCTTTTGTTCTGTTTAAAGTAGATGTGAAACATTCAGAAATAGCCAAAGTAAACCAATATATTATCAAATTATAAAAACTTAGTATGCACACACCAAAAAGACACACTAAGAGCATTAACATAAAAACATGGAATATGGGTCAGGGTATCTTGTTGTAAAGTAGCTTATATAGTGAAAAAGCAGTGATTATTTATTTTTCACAGTGATTAGTTATAACATCAGAACCTTCAATGGTTACCTCATATCAGCCTTGGGAAAATATTCAATTTACAGAGGTGTATGCAAGAAATTCACCAGGTTAAGTTAGCCTAGCAAAACAAGCTATACTGAACATTGCTTGTATGACTAAATTTGTTCTGTCTGCTCAGGGAACTTTCAAGGTAGGTCTATTTATTTTTCATTTTAACAGAAGGTATTTAAGAACTCCTCCAGGTTTGTAGAAATCTTGAGGGAGTGTTTCATTTTCAGATAAATCTCAGCATTTTGTCCTAAGGCCTTCCAACTGCTTGGATCAAGCCTATAAACAATGTTGAGGGTAACAGCCTTTGCTTCAAGTCAAGTGATTATAAAGTCTAATGATATCTACAAAATACACTCACAATTACACCTCAGTTAATATTTGATTAATAACTGGTGGCCCTAGACTAGCCAAGTTAACACAAAATTTATTATCACAAGTGAAGTGATGATGGCAACGTTGGACTCCATTTTTTAAGCTGTCCATCACTCTCTACTGTTTTTTGTGAGCAAAATTACTTATTAAAGTAATATGATTTGTGTAGACATTTATTACAAGTAATTCAAAATGGATACTCAGTGTGTGTATGTGTGCACGCGCGCGCGTTGTACTCTGTCTCAGTTTTGTCTAATTTGTCTAAATTTTAATTTTGGAAGTTCTAATCTGAACCAACAAAGTAAGAATGATCAGATTTCCACCGTCTCTTTTTTACGTCGTCTAGCTCAACTTAAACTTCATCGGATCTGCTCAGTTTGATTTTGAGCTGGAATTTCTTAAAGGGTAGAATCAATTTTGTAATTTTACTATTCTTCTGAAATATCCATAATACTTATTTGTTAGGGCATGAATTTTAGAAGTTAATCATCATGTTTCATGAGGTAGATGGCAATAGATGAAGCATGTTGCGTGCCTATTAATGAACAAACTACATGGGCTCATAAGATAGACATACACTAGCAGCAACCACGGCATCCAGCTGCAGAGCTGAAGCCATGGGAGCTCTCTTCTCAAGGACTAGATAGCTACAGTCCTTGAAATCCAAGTTAGTCCTCATTAGTGGGGAGAATGCCTCATGAGACATGGTTGATGTTATGCTTCTGAGTTGAGCTACTATGGCTCAGTGGGTGAATCTCATGTGTTACTGTGTGCTCATCCTTCTTCCCTCAGACTTTCTTGTGTATTTGACTTCTTTTGAGACTTGTCCTAAGATTCACATTATCTTGTCATGGTGCTACACTGTATTCACTTGTCTGTTTCCTTGTGTTAATTTCATCTCCACTATATCATAAGTTTATTGAGAGAAAGGGCTGACTTAGTGTCACTTCCATAACAATTTACAAGTTGGGCATAATTCTAGGTACTTAGTAAATATTTGGTGATGGAGTGAAGATTGGAAATTTTCATCATGGAAGATTAAAAAACATATGGCTGCAAAGAAGATCTTGTTAGTAATCAAGTGTTAAAAAAAATCCAGTGCTTTTTTTTAACAGCATTATTGAGATATAATTCACAAACCATAAAACTCAATATTTCAGAATGTAGGGTTCAGTGATAATGAGTGACTCAGTGTTGTGCATCTACGACCTCTATCCACTTTGAGAACTTTTTCACCTCAGATCCCTGATACCTATTAATCAGTGGTCTAGTGGTTAAGATTTAGGGCTCCCACGGCTGTGGCTTGAGATTGTTTCCAGGTCAGGAAACCACATAATGTGGTGCTGCATGTTGCTTTGATACTGAAAGCTATGCCAACAGTATTTCAAATACCAGCAGAGTCACCTATGGTAGAGATTTCAGCAGACATTCCAGATTATAGAGTAAGAAAAAGGAGCTTGTCACCACTTCTGAATTGGACATGAGAGCTCTACGAATAGCAGCAGAGTGTTATCTGATATAGCAATAGAAGGCAAAAGAATGGTGCAAAAAGATCAGGCAGGGTTTTGATTTGCTATACACAGGGTCACTATAAGTCAGAATTGACTTTATGGCATTAACAGCAACTTCCCATTCATTCCTCCTCCTAGCCCCAGAGAACCATTAATCTATTTTATGTCTCTATGGATTTCTCTATTCTAGATATTCTACATAAATTGATTCATACAGTTTTTGTCATTCTGTCACTGGCTCATTTCACTAAGTATAATATCTTCAAGATTCATACATGTAGCATATGTCAGAATTTCCTTCATTTTTATTGTAGAATAAAATTCCACATGCTGTCTTTTACAAGAAGAAAGCTTTATTGGTAAAGACTAATAATTTCTGATAACTGATTTGAGATGTATGCTCTCTTTTTATAATGATCTTGACTGAAATCTTTAATTCAGTAGCTGTATAACTTACAAGTGAATACTGACAACTTTTTCTTTTGAAGAGATCTGTAGGCAGTAGATTATCCTCACCTATTTCTCTGGTCTGTAGCAAGGAAGGAACTTCTGTGTTGGCTAGCTCAAAAAGGAGAGAGTAACTAATAAAATAAATGACGTAGTGAGTTAATGTTTGCTGTTTATCACCAATGACTCCTTCACAGTTTTGTGTTTGCATGAATAATGTAGGAGGAAATCAAAGTTTCTTCAAGTGTCATGTTGCTCTTATTGTAGATAGGAACAAAATTGTTCATGTGATTATATTTAAGTAAAATATATCCTTGTATTTTTGGTTACTAAAGGGAGCAAATCATTAAGATATTAGCTCTACCTTTATAATCATCCTTTACTTTATATAAGTGGAATTACTGAAATACAAATATTTTCATTTTGTAGATAGGCATCAGCCCAATTTTTATGCTAAGGACTATAGAGTAAATATTTTGGGCTTTGAAAATCATGTGATCTCTGACAAGACTAAACTCCAAAAGCATTTAATATGCAAATTAAATGAACATGCTATGTTCTAATAAAACATTATTTAAAAATAAAAATTTGTTTATCATGTAATTTTAATCTTTTATGAAACATTATTTTTGTGATTTCTTTCAATGATTTAAAAACAGACAAAACTATTTTAGTTCACAAGGCAGACAGAAACAGTTATTGGGCTGGATTTGGCCAGCAGGCTGTAGTTTACTGACCCCTATTTTAAATATCAGATTCCTCTTCATCATTAAAGTAATACTAACAGCTGTCTCCTTTGATGGCACTCAGTGTACCAGACACTTGACATAAATTTCCTACAGTTCTTGAGAACATCCTTGCCACCAGTTTTCCATGTTACAGATGAGAACATGATGTGATGGAGGTGTTAGGTAATGCTGAGGTGGAAATCAGTTTGCAGCATATGGGCAGGTCAAATTTACACATAGTATAACTTGAACTCATACAATGGTATATCAATTATATCTCAATTAATCTGGAAAAAAACCCAAAATATTACAAATGAGGAAAAGAAGACTCAGGGTATTGGGAAACATGCCTAGGGTCACAAGAGTAATAACTAACAGATCTGTCTTAACTGATAACCATTCCTTGTAGTGTAAAATGTTGATTTGAGTTTCTTACTGAGTATTTGCTTATTTGAAGCCATTCAGGGATCCCAAACCCTTCATATATTATTGAATAAAATCACAGCCATTACTTCAATGTATTTTTTTTCATTTGTAACACTAAAATCACAATTTAAATGAGAATTGTGAGCACTTTTTCAATAAATATCTATGTATTTGTCAGTATGTTTGGATGGTTAAGGCATTTTTTCTTTTTATTGTCAATACAGCCCTTAGCTCAAGAGGTCTTAGGGCTTTTCCCTTGGGATCCTATGTCCTAGTTTGGAAGAAAGAATTTTGTCCCAAAGTATGGAATGAACACACAAAACAAAGGAAAATATTTATGATAAATTGTTGTATGAATGGTAAGAACAAAAAAAATACAGTATTTGCCTTTCCCATTCTGGCTTATTTTGCTTAGCCTGATGCACACAAAGTTCATCCATGTAGTTTTGCCAATGACACAATTTTTGTTTTTTTGTGTGTCTGAGTACTATATCCTTGTGTGTGTGTGTGTATATATATATAATATATATACATATATTTTATCTTCTTTATCCATTGTTAAGCAGATACATTGATTTCATATCTTGGTTATTATATTATGAGTAAAGCTGTAAATAACGTAGGCATGCATAAATCTCTTTGAAAGCCAACAAGGAAACAGTGGTCTTAAATGAAGCACTGGGCAGGACTAGCCCACTGGCATAGTTAAGTTTGTGTGCTCTGCTTTGGTGATCAAGGTTTCACAGGTTTAGATCCTGGACACAGACTTCGGACCAGTAGTCAAGTCAAGCTGTGGCATCATCTCACATAAAAAAGAGGAATATTTGTACACATCTTAGCTCAGCATAAATCTTCCTGAAAAAAATAATAGGAAAAAATAAGAAGTAATTTTTAAAAACAAATGAAATACAGGAATAGATGGATCTAATAGACATATGTAGAACATTCCACACAAAACCAGCCAAATACGTGTTCTTCTCAAGTGCACATGGAACATTCTCAAAGACCATATGTTGGGAAACAAGGCAAGCCTCAATCAATTTAAGAAGGTTGAAATAATTTAAAGCATTGTTTCTGACCACAATACTATGAAACTAGAAATCAACTGGAAGAAATAACCTTGAAAAGTCACAAATACGTGGAGAATAACTGCATGTCACTAAATAACCATTGGATCAATGAAGAAGTCAAAGGAGAAATCAAAAATACCTGGAGACAAATGAAAATGAAAACACAACTGCAAAAGCAAACTTATTAGGGAAATTTAGTGAAATACAGGCCAACATCAATAAACAAGAAAGATCTCAACCAAGTAATCTTAAACTACAGCTAAAATAACTAGAAAAGGAACAACAAACAAAGCCCAAAGTCACTACAAAGAAAGAAATAAAAATCAGACCAGAAATAAATTAATCAGAGACCAGAACAGAGAGAGAAAAGAAAACAGTAGAAAAGATAGTTGAAACTAAGAGTTGGTTCTTTGAGAAAATAAACAGAATTGACAAACCCTTAGCCAGACTCACTAAGAAAAAAAAGAGAGAAGACTGAACTAAATAAAATTAGAAAGGAAGGAGGAGAAATTACAATGGATACCACAGAAATACAAAGGTTTATAAGAGAACATTATGAAAGATAAATGGGAACAAATTAGATGATCTAAAAGAAATGAACAAATTTTCGTAATCATAAAAATTCCCAAAACTGAAAGAGGAAACAGAGAATGTGAATAGATCAATCAAAGTAAAGACGTTTAAACAATAATAAAAAATTTCCCCCAAATTAAAGTCCAGGACCAGATTTCTTGTCTGGTGAATTCCACCAAACATATAAACAAGATTTAATACCTATTTTTCTCAAACTATTCTGAAATATTGACGAAGACAAGAAACCACCTAACTCATTCTGTGAGACCAACATTACCCTGTTACTAAGTCCAGACAAAATACAAAAAATACGAAAAAGAAAATTTACAGACAAATATTGCTAATGAGCATATATGCAAAAATCCCCAACAAAATATTAGCAAACGGAATACAACAATGCATTAAAAGGATCATACAATATGATCAAGCAGAATTTACTCCGGGGATGCAGGGATGATTCAACGTCTGCAAATCAATCAGTGCGATACACCATGTTGACAATATAAAGGATAAAAATCACATGATTATCTCAGTATATGCAGAGAAAGCATTCAAGAAGATCGACCATCAATTTATGATAAAAACTCTAAATAAAATAAGTACAGAAGGAAAGTACCTCAACATAGTAAAGACCAAATATGACAAACCCTGCCTAGCATCATACTCCATGGTGAAAAACTAAAAGCCATTTCTCTGAGAGCAGGAAGAAGGCAAGAATGCACACTCTCACCATTCATGTTCAACATAGTACTGGAAGTTTTGGCCATAGAAATTAGGAAAGAAAAAGAAATAAAATGTATCCAAAGAGGCAAAGAAGAAGTGAAGTTCTTGCTCTTTGAAGATGAGATGATGTTTTACTAAGAAAACCCTAAAGAGTCCATCAAAAAACTATTAGAAATTGTCAGCAACTACAGTAAAGTTGCAGGGTATAAAATCAACTTACAAAATTCGATTGCATTTCTATGCTTCAATAATGAAAAACAGAAAGAGAACTCAAGAATACAGGCCCACTTACAATCACAACAGAAAGAATAATCTATCTAGGAATAAATTTAATCAAGAAGGTGAAAGAACTTTACAATTAAAACTATGGTATTATTGAAAGAAACTGATGATGACGTACAGAAATGGAAAGATATTCTGTGCACATGGATTGGAAGAATAAACATAAATAAAATACCCATACTATCCAAAGCAATATACAGATTCGATGCAATTCCAATCAGAATACCAGTGGCATTCTTCACAGAAATAGAACAAAGAATCCTAAAATTCATATGGGGCAAGCAAAGACCTCGAATAGCTGAAGCAATCCTGAGGGGGGAAAAAAACCAAACAAATCTGGAAGCATCAAAATACCTGACTTCAAAATATACTACAAAATCATAGTAATCAAAACAGCATGGTACTTGTACAAAAACAGGCACACAGATCAATGAAGGAGAATTGAGTGTCGAGAAATAAAACCACATATCTGTGGAAAGCTAGACTTTGAGAAAGGAGCGAAGAACATACAGTGGAAAAAGGAAACTCTCCTCAATAAATAGTATTGGGAAAACTGAACAGCCATATGGAAAAGAATGAAAGTAGACCACTGTCTTTTGCCATACACAAAAATTAACTCAAAATGCACAAAAGACTTGAAAGTAAGACCAGAAACCATAAAACTTCCAGAAGAAAATATAGGCAATACATTCTTTGCCATTGGTCTTAGAAGGATATATCTAAATACCATGTCTACTCACACAAGGGTACAAAAGAAAAAATAAACAAGTGGAACTTCATCAGACTAAAGAGCTTCTGCAAGGCAAAGGAAGTCAGGATCCAAATGTCAAGACAATTCAACTGGGAGAAAATATTTGCAAATCATATATCTGACAAGGAGTTAATCTCCATAATGTATGAAGAACTCACACAACTGAACTAGAAAACAACAAACAGCCCAGTTAAAAAGTGGGCAGAGGATGTGAACAGACATTTTTCCAAAGAACATATACAGATGGCTAATGGGCAGAGGAAAAGATGTTCAATATCACTAATCATTAGGGGAACACAAGTCAAAACTGCACTTAGATGTCACCTTATATCAATTAGGATAGCTATAATTACCAAGACAAAAAATAACAAATGTTGTACAGGTTGTGGGAAAAAGGAAACCCTCCTACACTGCCAGTGGGAATCCAAACTGGTACAGCCACTATGGAAAATAGTATGGAGAGTTCTCAAAAAATTAATAGTAGAAATTCCATATGATCCAGCTCTCCTGCTACTGGGTATTTACCAAAAGAACTTGAAATCAACAGGACAGAGAACTTAAGCATGCCCAAGTTCATTGCAACGTTATTCACAATAACCATAATATGGAAGCAACACAAGTGCTCATTGACTTATGGTTGGATAAAGAAGATATGGTGTATATATACGTACAATGAAATATTACTCATCCATAGAAAAAGACAAAATCATCCTATTTGCAACAACATGCATTGGTCTTGATGGTATTACGTTAAGCAAAATAATCCAGACAGAGAAGGATAACCACCACATAATTTCACTCTTATGTGGAAGATTAACACTTGGACAAAGAGAACAGATTAGTGGTTACTAAACAGGGGGAAGAAAGTTGGGGCTGGTACAATGGGGTGAAGGGGCACATTTGTATGGTTACTAATAAATAATAATGTACAACTGAAATTTCACAATGCTATAAAGTATTATGACCATAATAAAGAAAATTACAAGGATGTTAATTTTTATTTCCTTTAATATAAAACTGACAATAGCTAATAATTGATTTTTTAAATGACAAAGCAAAAAATCATGGCATTATGCAGTGTTTTGATGCTTTGTTATATGATGTTAAAAAGAAATTCCAGGTTTTCATGCTATAATGTTTCATAACATATATTTATTATATTCTTTCAAACTTGGAATTGATAACTGAGGTAAAATCCAGACATAAGATTGACTCTTTTCTAGTATATGTTTTTAACGAAGATCATGTTACGACAGAGAATTTTTAATTTTTCATAAAGTATGAAAGACCTCTTTCCTAGAATTTGTCTTCCTGGCTCTTCATGTTTTAGAAGGTAAATAGTTATTCAATTTACAACTATTTTAACTATTTTATTTTTTATAATTTTATATAATAATTTTAACTATAACATTGAAATTCACAGTTAGATAGACATTAGTGAAATTGTTTTTTCTGCTTATTTTAAGAATTTTGCTTTGGGGCTTATATTTTCTACCATCCTCCCTCTATCCACGTCAAATGAAAAGCTCATTTCTGTTTCCTGATATTTTCATTCTGCCTGTGTCCTCCTTCTTTTGGGATATATTCCTATGGCTGAGGGTGCTTGTTCTGATCTTTATTCTTGAGAATTTGGACTGTCATGTCTACTCACTTTGCTTAACTTTTGTCTATTATATTGTGAACTCTCAAGAATTATCTTTGACTTAAATAAATGAAATTATCAATTAAATGCCAGAAGGATGTCTCTCAGTACAATATATAGTTAAGAACACATTTGTTGAAGTTCCTGAATTCTACAACAATAACCATATATTTGTGAAAGAATAGTTAGTCAAGGTGTTTTTTCTTCTGCTGTGATTGTTAGCTTTCTATTTTATTCTAAACAAACATATTGCTTCTGGTTACTCTCTCTCAGATTAATCACCTTTATGAGATTGAAGTGTGAGGGTAACTTCTCAGTTGAGGTTTTTCTATGGGATGTTGTCCTGAAGTTCAGCTTCTTCCGGAGTATGGCTAGGGTATGTGGTTGGAACAACTCCATGATTCAGGTGGCATTTGAAATCCTGAATTTTCCCTTGCCAAACAGTGTATCAATGCAAGAGAATGTCTCCTAATTACTACCGAAGTTTCTTTTGCTCAGATATACTTAGTTTTTCCAGGAAAGAGGGTTGGCAACTTATAGCCAGTTGGCACCTGACTAGCTATTAGTAATGCATTCTTCTGTCTCTGGGTGTCAGTTCCCCAAGGTCTCTGTGCCAATCACAGTTTAATGATATTTTAAAAAGAAGAATTGTATTAGAGAAAATATCTTTTGCTTTGGAAGCATCTTATGAGGTTCTTGAAACCAGATTGTAAATGAACTCATGAAAGAGATAAAAGTTTTATAACTCAGTTTGGATTTTTCCTAGACCAGGTGAGGAATTGAGGCCTCTTTTATTGCTATGGGAGAAGTGGGATAGGTTTTAAGGATTTTTTATAAAGTTCAAATTACTGGTTGTCCTTGGTGATTAAGCTTGAATTATCTTCATTTACTGCTGTGTGTTCTTTTATTGAAAAGTTTAAAAATGTCTCCAATCACATAACTGACAGTCTAAGACTCTTGGATTCTAAGACTTTTTAATTAAATACTTTGTAAAAATTAAAAAAAGAAGCAGTTAACCTCTGCTATGGGACTCTTAAGCAATTTCAAGATATTTGATAATGTTTTTCTTTGACTTTATTGTGGATATATTTGATAAAAAGGTGAAGATAAGTCAAAAACCCTAACTTAAAGCTGACATCAAGATCTAAGAAAAAGTGATATCTGAAAAACAGAGAGGGTTGAAGAAGTATTATTAGGATCTTATACTTAAGTCCCCAGCAAATAGCTATTTACCGGGTCAATAATCCGTGTAAAAAAAATAACTAAAGGAAGTAGAAAGTGCTTAATACTACATGTGCTTACCCACAAGTAAGTAAAGTCCTGTGAACATTTTGATGAGAGAGAGAATATTTCCACTAGGCTAATTAGAGGTTGAATGGAGGGGGCACATAGACCTTGAAGAGCAGACAGAATCCTGAAAAAAGCAATTTAGGTAGAAAAAGGCTTTTAGAGGTAGGAAATAGCGTAGTGACTTTTAAACATGCCTCAACAGTGAAATTTCATAAAGTAATGATATGAGTGTTCTCTCATGTCTTTTAACATAACTGAAAAATATTGTATCAGTTTGTCTTCATGGTCTGGATGTTTAGTTTTTAAAATATTTTTTAAACTGTAATGATTTCATCCTACCATTGGCCAATTTTTATGGAGGGTGAATATATATTTGTGTTGAGATTGATGGTTAGCAGTATTGGATGTTAATTCATATTTAAGATACTCTTAATACTGATTTTCTGTGGTGACTTTCTCTTTGGATATAATTATGTCAGTGTTTTTCAAACTGCACATCAAATCCTCTAGTGGATTACTCATAGCTAATATTATTTTTAATAAAATAGAGTATAAAAATTTCAGTGCATATGACTAATAAATATTATTTACAAACTTTGTTTTAGTTATCTATCTAGCTCTCCTTCTTTCCCTCTATATATCTCTGATACACTGTATCATGATATACGATATGTGGTCTCAAACTTTTAGAAGCATCACCTTAGATCACTATTGTTTTTACCCAGGACCAGTTGCTGTTGAAAGACTTGTACCAAAAGAAATATAAACATAAACTTTAACATTTTTTTTTTTGCATTTCTCTTGTCCTCCCACTATTAGTGTTATTTTAATGCTTGATTTTGTAACTGTTGACTACTTTGCACAGAGCTTGTTAAGACATTTGTGCACTGAGTGAGAGTTCATTTAGTTACAGCTAGAGAAAATCGTCCACAAAATAACATAGACAGCACAAATTACTACAGAGTGAAGGTATTGCAAGTTCTGCTGATAACATCTTCCTTCTAGAAATCTCTAATTATATATCTGATTTATGGCCTTCAGATATCCTGAGAGAGGTAGCCAGTGGATAGCTTTTTTCCCTTAATTTTTAGGGCAAAAAATGCATTTAAATAAAAGCACTATTATTTTTATCCCGTACTCCAGTGGCTTATCTAAGGTCATGCCCTGTGGTGAGTGTAATTTGTTTTGTAGACATTGGTTCACAAGCATGGTGGCCAGAAGTTATAGCTTCTGCTTTGATCTCATATCATGCTACTTGATCTCCTATCATACTATTTTGTGCTTATCTTCCTCCTCTAGTCTAACCCAGTGAACACACCAAACAAGTTCATCAGGACATTTGCATCACTGCTCCTTCTTACTGGGTTCCCTGTGAAGCTGGTCACTTGCCACCTTCAGGACTTATCCCAAAGGACACACTCTTTGAGAGGCCTCCACGAGGCTATGTATTTTACATAGCCCCATTTCTCTCTCCATGGCTTCAAGCCACTCTCTATTCCATTACTCCCTTTAACTATCTATTTTCACAGAACTTTTTACTATCTGTTTAACCCCTTCTACAAACTCTACTTAAGCTCCTCTAGAACAAGAACTTTTCTCTATAATTCACCCCTATGTCTCCAGAATATTGTTGATGCTGATAAATATTTGTGGAAATATTCAAATAATGACTCAAAGTTTCTCCTGTACCTTTGCTTCTAAGTCCCCTTAGATATAGTCTCCTCATTTATCTCTAAAAAAAGTTCTTCCCCATGATACATCACTTGGCAGAAACACTGTACTGGGAAGAACGGTTATAGGGTAAGCCAAATGCTATGAGAACTCCCTGGAAGAAGTTCTCGTGACTGACGGGGGGGGGGGGGGGGGGGGGTAGAGATGCTGGTCCCAGAAGTCCTAGAAGCCCATATCTGATAATAAAATTATCAGATAATATGCACATTTGGGAACACAGACCGACCAGTGAAGATGTATTATGCTGATAGGTGTAAAGGAGATCAATGTTTTGTGTCCCATTGAGAATTTTAGTGATCAGAAATTGATTTCCAATTGGTCATATTTTTTTCAGAAAAAATATTACAGTCTGAACTTGGAGTTAATTAGTTGTAGCAGAATGCCCTGTTATCCTGCCTCATGTTTGGCACTCAGTAGACTCTTAATAGGTATGTGTTAGAGAAGTAAAAAAACAAACATAGCCAGTCATAGCGGGATGTCTGAACTTAACCACTGTGCCAGCAGGCTGGCATCCCTCTAATGAGACAGTTTTGACCCAGCTATGTTGTTAGAGCTATTGTGTCTCAGGTACCTATTGATGTTGAATTGACCTCGAAACCAAATCATTACATTTCCAGCTGTTCTGATAACCAGAAAATAAATAAATAATGTCCTTTCTCCATCCTAGGACCTCATCACCCCTGTGGTGGGCTTAGGACAAGGTAAGAATGAAAAGTGGGGACCTGAGGGTGTTTCTACACAAATCAAGGTACAGTAGCCTGACATGCCTATACAGCCAATTAATTATGGCTTTGAACCTTTGGGAGAAGAAATCAGCTTTATTTTGTGAGATTGATCAGCAGGGGGATAGTAGGCATGTGCTCTCAGATCTGTCTTCCCCATTCAAGATTTAGGGAAAAATATAAGAGATTAGGGAGAATAGGCTGGCATGCAGAAATGCAGGTGGGATAGGTTTTGGTTGGTGGGATTCAAACATTTATGATAATGTTTTAAACATTTATGGCAGGTTTTTAAGTATTTATGAGTAGGTTCTAAACTTTTATGGTATGGTTCTAAACATTTTTGATGAAGGGGGAGGAATTTTAACACAGATTTTCCTGAATGAGGGACCCCTCATTTCTGATGAGTCCCACTTTCAAGTTCTGGTCATGTCCTGGTCCCTGGGCTCTGTTGGAAAGAACATATTTTGTTTCCTGGTCATTTCAGATCAGGATTTCTTCTTTTGCACATGCTCTGGCTAGGTGACTTTTCAGTTCTTCTGAAAGACAATCCTTGATCACTTTGTTGTGAAGAGATAGGATCTGTTTGAACTGGATATAAATGGTTACAAGTAAACCCTTTCTGTTGTTCATTCCTCAATCTTGAGGGAATGGGGTGATAACCATTCTAGTTACTTCCTGCTGATAAGGGGTGTAGATCTAACAAAGTCTTGAGGAGGTACCAGATTTTAATTGTCACTACTCACAAGTTCTGGAGCATTGTTCCAAGGAGGATTGGTATCCTTGGGTGTCTGGGAATAGACTTAACAAGAGAATTAAGAATCTTGAGCCTGAACAGAAGGTGTAACAACATCATCACCAAAGTAGCTATTGGTCTGTACAGCCATGACTCATTGGAAAGAAATGCTTATTTATAAAGAGATACTAGGGTGAGAGGGAAGGTGACATCCATATCATGTCTTTTGGACATTGCAAATATCTAAAGCAGATGCACACCACCTGCCAAACAGGTCAGTCAGGACTTTTTTGCAAAAACAAAGATAGGCCAAATTAATTTTTAAACCAAATGGCTCCCTAAAATATCCTAATATATCCTACTGATTTCCATTTATTTATCATCTTCCCCCTTTTTTTCATAATCTTTCTGTAGAAAGCACTGATAATCAAAATATCATCTCTTGGTGCCAGTGTGCTTGCTTCCTGCCTTGGGCCCATCAAGTCGTTTGGTGCTAGGCCTTTATACCATTGATTTGCCCATTTATCCATGTTCAGGGGAAATATGTTTTTCAATTAATTTCACATTGTTGTATAACCATTGTGCATGTACATTTTATGACTTTATGTTTACATTGCTTACAGTTATAGAAAACACTGGTTTTAAAATAAGTTGTCTGTTTTAGACATAGTCTGTCAAAAGGAGAAATTCATCCCAGCATCATAAAATCGATCAACCTTCTCAAGTTGTTGAGCCATCATTAGTTTGGTTTGCATACAAGACTTACAACACTGAGTAAAGAAAATAGTAAATAGTTTGAATATTATGACTAATACAAGAATTCCAAGAAGTAATAGAAATAGGAATTGTAATCCAGATTGCCAAAAGAAACCAATACCTGAGGGAAGCCAACCAAATAAATGAAGACTATGTTGGGATCACTCAAGACCTTCCCTTGTTTTCTGTGTTTTAGCTGAGATAACACATTGTAAGATTCATCAGGTATATAGACTCAGCAATTAGTTTGAATAATTACACTTGTACCACCTTAGGATGCTGTCAGAATAACTAAGTCAATTCTGTTGTGAAGGACAGCCTTCCTCACTAAACACACTTCAGTATTTAACAAGGCTATCCCCACTTGACTATCATTAAGGGCTTGTTGAGTAAATTTAGTTAGAGTTTCCTTGAGTTTTGACATCTTCTAGCCCCAAGGGAGGAATGCATATAGCTGCAAGTTGGTCATACCTGTGGAAAACTGAACAAGCCCATCTGTCCTTAAAGAGAGGATTGGCAGCAGATGTTAGCTCAGGGTAAATCCTTCCTTGCATTCAAGGGAAACCCAGGGTGCAGCCTTCTAGCCAGCTGGATGGTAGCCAAGGCCAGAGGCTTGTCCCACATAATCACTGAGTTCTATTAGGAGCCACCCAGTAAAGGCCTGGTCAAGACCAGTTTGTTCCAAAGCAATCACTTTCTTTAAGTATGATAGTGTGGGACTTGGGGAATATCCATCCCATCTATCAAGTGAAATTTGGAAAGATTTGTATGGAATGATTTATTTTTTCCCAACATAAGGATAGTGGTGCATTTAAAGGTCAATAACTAGGAGAAAGCCAAACATATCCATCCCAGATTTGTGTAAAACCTCCCATACTTCTCACAGTGTTGTGTATCTTCTTTTCTTATTTTGCAAGTTGTTGGGATAAGTATATCATCTGAGTAAGAGAGGAAGAGTAGCCATGCTCTGTATCATTAAGAGTATAGGTCATTGTCGATGTTTCAGTGTTGTAAGTAATAATATTGGATGTAATGTGAATACTGGATCTTTCCATCATAATGAACTTTTTACAGCTTTCTAAACAATACCTTATAAGAGACAAACCCACCACACTAACTCAGATGTACTAGAAAGGGGAAGTTGTCCACATATCCAACAATTGGGCTGATTTTTGAGTGTGGCAAAGGAATGTGCCCATTGTAAAAATAAAAAGCCATTAGAGCCCTATTCAGAAATGCTCGGGAAAAGGAAACATAATATCAGGAACCTCTTAAATGGCATTTTTCTGATTAATCAAAAGAGTTGTGTAATCAAGTTCTAACCTATCTTGTAGAACTTGCGGAGTAAAGTACTGGGGTAGATGAAAAGGTAAGGCAATATAGAAGTTAATTTTTGTAGCAATTACATAGAGTTTAAATATTACAAGGATTTAAATGAGGAGATATCAGGTTAAGAAAACAGGCCTGATCTAGAACCCTCAGACAGTTGTCTACAACATATACCATCTTCTCGTCCTGATTTGGAGAAATTTGTGTTTGTCAGTCAAATTTGAGTGTCAGAAAGGGAAGTGAAACCCACTCAGTTTGATATTCAGAGAGCCAAGAGTTTTCTTAGATTTTGTTGCTTTTCCTGAAAAGTAACTTAAGATCAGATAAAGTTTCACAGGAATACTCTTGGCTTCAATGCCCACTCAATTTTTGGATGATTTAGTCCTTCTGTTTCTGGTTGTCTGTGGAGGGCATTACCTGTTTGAGAATTACAAAGGGGACTAGAAATGTCCTGTCTGGAAATAGGTACTATTTTTACTCATGAGTGGTGTATACAAGGTTTAACTCCTTTTAATTTTACTGAAGAATGTGTAATCAGAACTACTTCCTAGGTTCCATTCCAATTAAGTTGCAATGAGACTTCAAGGTGTAGAGTTTTCAAAGTCTTGAGGAGAACCCAATACTCCAAGCTTATGCAATGCAAAGGAACATCCATAGGAATGATTAATTAGTTAGAAGCATATTTATATATAGCAAATAAAGTAGAACCTAGTAGACTGTATACAGTTTATAGCATCCATTTTGTTTCTACAGTATGACTATTTTCAAGATTACAATAATACTTAATCTTAAGGAAGGATCTCCCATGTAACATTTCATGAGGGCTTAACTGAAGCCTAATTCTGGGGCTACTCTTATGCTAAGCAAGGCAACTGGCAAGACCTTATCCCATGTTAAGTTCTTTTCCTGACGTATTTTGGAAATTCTTTTATTCAAGGTACAGTTCATCTTTTCCATCTTTTCTGTAGACTGAGGTCTCCATGAAGCCTGTAAGTTCCATTGTATTTTGACGGTTTCACACACCTCTTGTGTTAGTTTGGCTATGAAAGCACCTCTGTTGTCACTTTGAATGGAAAGAGCCATCACCAAAAGAGGGATAATTTTGGTAAGGCCTTTGTTACTTAAAAAGACTTTCTTTTCTGCACAGAGGCTTCAACTCATCCTGTAAAAGTGTCCACACAAACCAGCAAATATCTATAATTTCTCAAGGCTCTTGGCATAATGATAAAGTCTATCTGACAGTCTGCTCTAGATTCTGTCCCTCAGGTTTTTACCACTTTGATTATTGATGGAGGTCCAATATTTGTATTGTCTCTGGCACACTTAAAGCAATTTTGTACTACCTTTTGGGTAGTCCTTTGCAACTGTGTATCAACGGTAAATTCAGGACGACAATCAAGGTAGGCCCTTTCACATCTTCCATCTCCCGCAATTTAGAAGAGGTCTAGAGGCTGTTTAAGAGGATTCCCTCAGTTTCTAAGGAGGGGATTGCCTTATAAGGTTCAGCTGCAGCTGGTTTACAGGGAGGCTTCTCTGGGGAGGCTTCTCCAATATTGTGAGGTTTCTCATTCAGGATGGTTGACTTTTGTTCTAAAGACTGATCTAGAGAAACAGAGGCTGGCCAGTAACCTGGCTCCACCCCTGCAGCCTTTATGTACAAAAATTGTGGACCAAATACTTGCAAGCTCCTTGTCACCTGGGTTCAAGTTACTAGAGACGATGTAAAATCATATTAGCCACCATGGAGCTCCTTTGATTGGTTTATCCCAATTGGTTTATGTGCCACTCAATTGGAAAGAAGGGGGTATCACACCTCTCAGAAACAATGGAATGCATTCTTTGATTAGTATTCAGAAGCTTTTAAAAGACAAGGGGACTTCAAAAACAGCTCTAAAAAGAATCCTTACAGGAAAAAAAAACTATGAAGAAGTATTTGGCTGTCTAAGCAGATCCATCTGCCAGGCAGCAATTTGGTTCCAACTTTCTTTTGAGTTTTGTGCCTGAGACATGGCTAAAATTTTAACGATCTTTGCTTGTCTCTCCCTGTATGTATATATTTATGTATGCATGTCTCTCTCTATACATATGTGTGTGCCTCTGGATAGTAAAATTTCTAAAGAAACTCTATTTAATTGGCTTAAAGTAAGCACTTTCATAAATTATTTCTAAATGTAATAGAAACTAGCTTAGAAGTCTTTCAAGTAAATATGACATAAAACTAGTCTTTGGTAAAAAATGTTTAAGTTTCTTCATTTAATAAAAACAGGCGTGTCTTCAGAGTGATCAATATTCCATATAATGCAAAAATACAACTTTTTCTAGCAAGGTTTATTGGTCAGATGGGCTCATGATTTTTCCATTATGAAATTTGCCAGAAGGGAAAATAACTTGAGATGATGGCTAACTATCTAATGTCTAATCCAAACACAATTTTTAAAAACAAATGTTCAAATGAATGTAAATAAGATAAAAGTTTACACTAAGTTACACTAAATAATGGATAGTCAATAAATATCTAAGTCATTTCTGGATAGGATAGTCTACTGAGACATTGATTGCTAAACACATTTAGCTAGTTTTGGCTTTTTACGTTGTTGGGTTTTTTTACAGAGACAAAAATTATTTTAGTCAATCAATAGACATGTTTTGTATCACATTGAAAAATTTTCTGTAAAGAGAAATTTACTAGTAGAAATTATGAAATGTATTTATGGATTTGCTAATCTACTACAGGATACTGATATATGACAGAGAGTTCACAATTGTCTGCCTCTCGGTTTTCACTGGAAAGCAAAGATTACAAATAGTTTAAAAAGTTTGAACAATAACTGAAAATACAAAATATATAAAATGGAAAATGTCAGAACACTTAGATAATAAGCAAAGGTTAACTCTATGCAAACTAGATGAACTGATGCTGAGAGAATGCAGACAATGCAGCAAGAACCCCTTTAAAAGATAAGAAACAATGGAATTCTCATGAGAGCTTTCTCCCACTATGGAAGGATTTACTGTAACTTCTTTTTTCAAGTGACTATCACAGAACATTGATAAATTATGAGTAACATTTATTTAAATAAAAAATATATATGACATTTATCAATATAGATAAATGGATATTATGTATTTCAAATTTTATTTATAATACATAGATAAATTTGTTATAAAATCTATATATTTAAATAAAAGAAAATCATGTCATAAATTGCATATATTTCAGTATACATACTGAAAATAAAATAATACTGACATAAAAATACATGTCAATTTATTTATTTATTAAATTTTTATTTCTGTTACTTAGATGATTTTATATAGAGGTAGGTATAGATATATTATATATTATATTTTATATTTCTTTCTACACAATGATCCAAGATATTTAATAGTCAAATCTCTTAAACCACAGTAAATTAAGTAACAGAATGGTCTATGTGGCCAGACGGAGAGGCAGATAAAGGGCAACCACTCTTTCTGTCCTGTACACAGACAATAATAACTCCTCAAGGCCAAGCTGTAATCACTTTCTGATAGGTTCAAACCCAGTTGTCTTGTCTTTTCAGATTTACAGCAAAGGAAGGCTTCCCCAAAAATGGTAGTAGCATTTTTAAATCCTTGTGGAAGTATCATACAATAATATTGCTATTTGACATAGTCACTGGATCATCTCATCCAAAGGCAAACAGTTCTTGGAACTCAGGACTTCGAAGTATGCAGAAAAAGGTGTCCTTTAAGTCCAGAACTGTAAGTGTTAACTTTGCAAGTAATGTATAAGGATTTGGTACCACTGGGTGTATATCCTCTGCAATTTGGTTAATCGTTCTCAAATTTTGTAAAAAATGATAGTTTCTAGTCCCAGGTTTTTTTAATGGCAGGATGGGAGTGTTGAAAGTTCAAATTGACTGGTATTTAGAAAGGTGGCTATCAGAGGTTTTCTACCCTCTTTCACAGGTCTCTTTAAAGGTGATCCCTTCAAATTTGGCATCTTTGCATCTGAGCAGAGTTTCTACTATTGGATCAAATATCTTGGCTTTTCTTGGCTTCCCATCAGCCCAAACATTCATTCTTACTTTTTTTCGGAATTTCTTCAGGGACTTTGTATTGGGGCTCTTCTGTCAATTGTAACGGTGCTGTTTGGAAGACACAGGCTTTATCTGGGAGGGCTTTAATGTCTATTTTTTTCGGGTGAAAAAGTGACTTAGGGATTTAATTGTGCTAGTATATCTCATCCCAACAATGAAATAGGGCAGTCAGGCACATATAGAAAGCAGTAATTTAGATAGTTTTTCCCTATGTGACATGTAAGTAGTTTAAGGAAAGGCTTATGAGAGATTTCTGCAGATTATATGAGTAATGGATGTGGTGTTGGGTGGAAAGGACTCTGTCTGGTGTTTAGTCAGATTAAATAGCTCTTGTGTCAGTTAGAAAGTTTATAACTTTCTTTCCCACTACTATTGTTACCTGGGGTTCCCTATGGGAAATGTTCATGGAGATAAAAGAGTTTAAAGGAGCCTCTGGACTCTGTCATTCCTGGTCATTTTCTGCAAGCTGCTGCATTTGGCTGGAGGCTTTGAGGAAAACCTCTTTTCCTTCCGGCAGAGGAAGGTGGGGACATTCTCAATTACAGCCTCCCCCCTGCCTAAAAAGGGTACACTGTCTTGGCCCATGACATGCATGCTCATGAGTTCAGGTTGATGGCCCAGTTGATGTTGGCCCAGTTCAGGTCATGAGTGGCAAAGATGGAAGTAAATAAATTTCCCATCTTGTTGGGGACCATATTGATAAGTAGGCATGTTGTTTTTCCAGTTGTTTTCTTAAGTTGAAAAGGGATTATGCACATACAAAACCCCTCTGGGTTGGCTTTGGTCATTGAGACCTGAAGGGAGTTGTCTTAATGGGAATTGCCCGGTCTGGGGTGGAGCCCACTCCCCTGCTTGATTGACTACCCCACTGGGTATCAGAGTAGAGGTCACTCCTGTCTATTAGGTAAAGCGGGGTATACTGTCAAGCCCGTGGTCTCAGGGGGGTCATCATGCCCTTGCTTGTTACTTCCAACTGCACCTCTGGCATACAGTGGAGGCACTGTAGAAGAAAGCAAATGAGGAAAGACAAGGTCATCATCTGACTTTGATTCTGGGAGAACAAGTTTTTACTGTGTATCCTCTCTCTGAATCATGATCTTACATCTTTTTTCCAAATTCTTATTCTGATATAAAGACATAAACGACTGCACATAAGTGATATCATGCCATTTCTTTCCCACTTTTACAGAATAAGTCTAATTCCAAGATATTATCATAATTCATGGATCTGTTCTGGGGCCATATCTCATCTGACACCAATGAGTATTGTATTACAAAGAAGATCATTTTATTTTCCTTCATGGCCTTTAACTGAACATCGCCCAATTTGAAGAATGTATCCTAGTGTGCTACATTTTGGTATGCTGTTTTCATTTCCTATTTTATTGGGGCTTTTATCAAGGTGGCCACAATAAATAAGATCTTTCCAGGGAAAGGTATTTAATGTCTGACAGTGTGACTTTCGAAACAAATCTCCTAGGAATAATCAAAGGGTCAGCTTTGTCTCTTACTTGCTTTGGCACCCACAAAGTTTGGGTGATTTGAGACCAAGATGAGCTGCCTCTGCCTATTGCCTCACCACAATGAGGGCCCAATGAGTTATCTTCTTCAGGTGATCTCCCTGGGCAGATGCCCCATCTCGTCTATAAAGTTCCCAGTCACCTGGGAACATGCCAAAGGACTGGAGAAAACAATGCCTCTTTTCTTGGGAGCCAGAAAACCCTTTAAAAATTAATCTAAAAGGCAGTTTGTTATGGTCACTGAGATATTCAGTTCCCAAACAGTCAATTTTGACAAATAATGCAGTCGAGCACAGACAAACATGAACAGACACAGAAATCCAATACTCTCAGACTGTAACCCAGGGTAGTCTAGGACTGTATCTGTACCCTGGAGTTTAGTGTACCCTCTAATCCAATACTTTGAGTGCCTCCATGGCTGTAACATTATATTATTGTCTCCCTTGAAAATGTAATTCTAGCTTTGGGACTTTGAGCAAAAATTAACCAGTGAGGCCACCAACCAATGATCCCAGTGAGATATTAGACAATTAGGCACAGATCAGTCCATAAAATTAAATGAGGTCACTCACTCAAAAGATGGGTGCTGGAGCTGTTTCCTTCTCTCACAGGAAAAAAAATGCGTTGGGGCCTGGAGCACTTTGGTGGGAAACAGGAATCTTATCAGTCAAGGGTCCATTACAAAATTCTCTAGGTGGCTGCTTAGGGTCAATGAAAAGACCCCACACTCTGCTCCAAGTTCCACAGCCTCAGGTGAAAGGTTATAGGACCAAGTCCTTTAGTGGTCACTAACTGTTATTGAACAAACTGGGGGTTACCTTGAAGCCTGATGTGCATAAAGAGTTAATTGTGACATTATCCTTTAGGAAATCAGATCAGCTTTATTCTATGAGATCAATCTGCAGGGACAGCAGGGGCATGATACCTCATATCTGTCTCCCCAGTTCCGGATTGGAGCAAAACTTAAGAGGTTAGGGAGATGTGTAAATACTGATATGTGTAAATACTGGTGGGACAGGTTTTGACTGAGGCAATTCAAACGTTTATGGTACACTTGGGTTTTTAAAGATGTTTTTCTTTTCTTTCTTTTCCCTTTCTTTTTATTGCAGTAAGCTTGGATTATAACATTATATAGCTTTCAGATGTACATCATAATATATTTCAAAGTCTGTGTAGATTAAATCACTTTCACCACCCAAAAACTAATCATAGTCCATCACTACACATGTGTGCCAATCCTCCCTTTTGCTCTTCCTTGGCCCCCCTGCCCATATGGTAAACACCAATCCAATCTCTGTTGCTATGTGATTGTTTGTCGTCATTTTTATCTTCTACATGAGTGAGATCATATAGTATTTGACTTTCTCCCTCTGACTTATTTCACTTAGCATCACGCCCTCAAGTTCCACCAAAGTTATCAGAAATGACCAGATTTCGTTATTTCTTATGGCTGAGTAGTATTCAATTGTTTATATATACCACATCTTCTTTATCCCTTCAACCCTTGATGGGCACCTAGGTTGCTTCTAAGTCTTGGCTATTGTGAATAATGCTGCAATGAACATGGGGTGCAAGTATCTTTATACCTTTGTGTTTTCACTTTCTTTGGATTAACCCCAACAGTGGAATACCTGGATTATATCGTAGATATATTCTTAATTTTGTGAGGATAATCTATGCTGATTTCATAGTGTCTGCACCAGTTTGCATTCCCACCAGAAGTGTATGAGTGTTCCCTTCACTCCACATCCTCTCTAACACTTGTTTCCTGTCTTGTTAATTGCAGCCATTCTGGCTGGAGTGAGGTGATATCTCATTGTAGTTTTGATTTGCATTTCCCCGATAGCAAATGACATTGAGCATCTTTTCATATGCCTGCTGCCCATCTGTATATCTTCTTTGGAGAAATCTCTGCTCAGATATTTTGCCCATTTTTTAATTGGATTGTTGTTTTTCTTGTTGTTGAGAGGTATGAGTTCTTTGTATATTTTGGATATTAACCCCTTATCTGATATACGGTTTGAAAATATCTTCTCCCAATTGTTAGATTGCCTTTTCATTTTGTTGATGGCTTATTTTGCTGGGCAGAAGCTTTTTAGTTTGATGTAGTCCCATTTGTTCATTTATTCTTTTGTTTCCCTTTCCTGGTCAGACATGAGACTTGAAAATATGCTGACCAGACCCATGTCAAAAAGTGTATTGCCTATGTTTTCTTCTAGAAGTTTCATGGTTTTGGGTCTTACATTCAAGTTTTTAATCCATTTTGAGTTGATTTTTGTGCATGGTGAAAGGAAATGGTCTACTTTCATATTTTTGGATGTGGCTGCCCAGTTTTCCCAACACCCATTTATTGAAGAGACTCTCCATTCTCTAATGTATGCTCTTGACTCCCTTGTCGAATATTAGCTGTCCATAAATATGTGGGTTTACTTCTGGGCTCTCAATTCTGTTCCATTGATCTGTGTGTCTGTTGTTGTGCCAGTACCATGCTGCTTTGGTTACTATGGCTTTGTAGCATCTTTTGAAATCAAGGAGTGTGATACCTCCAGCTTTGTTCTTTTTTTCTCAAGGAATCCTTTGGCTCTTTGGGGTCTTTCATTTTTCCATGTAAGTTTTAGGATTCTTTGTTCTATTTCTGTGAAAAATGTTGTTGGAACTTTGATAGGGATTCCGTTGAATCTATAGATTGCTTTAGGAAGTAGGGACATTTTCATGATGTTAATTCTTCCAATCCAAGAGCATGGAATATCTTTCCATTTCTTTGTGTCTTCTTCAATTTCTTTCAACAATGTTTTATAGTTTTCAGTGTACAGATCTTTCACCTCTTTGGTTAAGTTTGTTCCTAGGTGTTTTATTCTTTTTGTTGAAATTGTAAGTAGGATTGTATTCTTAATTTCTCTTTCTGCTACTTCCTTGTTAGTGTATAGAAACACATCCGATATTTGAACATTGATTTTGTATCCTGTGACTTGACTGTTCCTAAAAATTTTTTAGTGGAATCTTTATCATTTTCTAGATATAAAATCACGTCATCTGTGAAGAGTGACAGTTTCACTTCTTTTCCAATGTCGTTCCCTTTTATTTTTTATTCTTGCCTGATTGCTCTGGCTAGGACTTCCAATACTATGTTAAATAGGAGTGGTGACAGTGGACATCCTTGTCTGGTTCCTGTTCTTAGTGGGATAGCTTTCAGTTTTCTCCATTGAGAATGATATTTGCTGTGGGTTGTCATATATAGCCTTTATTATGTTCAGGTATTTTCCTTCTATGCCCATTTTATTTAGAGTTTGTATCATAAATGGATACTCTATCTCGTCAAATGCTTTCTCCACATTTATTGAGATGATCATGTGATTTTTATTCTTCGTTTTGTTAATGCGGTGTATCAAGTTCATAGATTTGTGGATGTTGAACCATCCCTGCATTCCTGGAATGAAACCAACTTAATCATGATGTATGATTGTCCTAATGGATTGTATTCGATTTGCTAGTGTTTTGTTGAGGAGTTTTGCATCAATGTTCATCAGTGATATTGGCCTTTTCTTTTCCTTTTTTGTCTTGTCCTTGTCTGATTTTGGTATCAAGATAATGTTGGCTTCGTAGAATGAGTTAGGAAGCCTCTCCCCTCTTCAATTTTTGGAAGGAGTTTGAGAGGGATAAATATTAAGTTTCCTTTGAATGTTTGGTAGACTTCACCAGGGAAGCCATCTGGTCCTGGACTTTTATTTTTTGGGAGGTTTTGATTGCTGTTTCAATCTCCCTACTAGTGATCATTCTATTCAAATTTTCTACTTCTTCTGGGTCAAGTTTTGGAAGGTTGTATGTTTCTAAGAATCTGTCCATTTATGCTAAATTATCCAATTTGTTAGCATATAGCTTTTCATAGTATTCTTTTATCTTTTGTATTTCTGAGGTGTCCATTGTAATCTCTCCTCTTTCATTTCTGATTTTATTTATTTGAGGCTTCTCTCTCTTTTTCTTGGTGAGTCTAGCTAAGGGTTTGTCAATTTTGTTTATCTTTTCAGAGAACCAGCTCTTAGTTTCATTATTTTTTTCTTTGTTTTTTAGTCTCTATTTCATTTATTTCTGTTCTGATTTTTATTATTTCCTTCCATCTGCTCATTTTGGGCTTTGTTGTTTGTCTTCTTCCCAGTACCTTTAGGTGCACTTTTAGATTGTCTATTTGGGATTTTTCTTCTTTGTTGAGGTAGGCCTGAATTGCTATAAGCTTCCCTCTTAGAACTGCTTTTGCTGTATCCCACAGATTTTGGTGTGTTGTATTTTCCTTTTCATTCGTCTCCAGGAATTTTTTGATTTCTTCTTTGATTTCTTCATTGACCCAATCATTGTTCAGTAGTGTTTTGTTTAATCTCCACGTTTTTTGTGGCTTTTCTCGTTTTCTTCCAGTAGTTGATTTCTAGTTTCATACCTTTGTGGTCAGAAAAATGCTTGGTATTATTTCAATCTTCTTAAATTTATTGAGATTTGTTTCATGGCCTAATATGTGATCAATCCTGGAGAATGTTCCATGGGCATTTGAAAAGAATGTGTGTTCTCTGGTTTTTGGATGGAATGTTCTGTAGATATCTACTAAGTCCATCTGGTCTATTGTGTCCTTTAACACCAGTGTTTCCTTATTGATCTTCTGATTAGATGATCTATCCTTTAGTGTAACAGGAGTGTTAATGGACCCTACTATTATTGTGTTACTGTGTATTTCTCCATTTATGTCTGTTAATAATTGCTTTATATATTTAGGTGCTTCTATGTTAGGTGCATAGACATTTACATGTGTTATATTTTCTTGTTGTATTGTTCTGTTTATCACTATGTAGTGCCCGTCTTTATCTCTTGTTTCAGTTTTTGTCTTAAAGTCTATTTTGTCTAATATAAGTATTGCTACCCCTGTTTTCTTTTCTTTGCTGTTTGCATAGAATATCTTTTTGCATCCTTTCACTTTCAGTTTGTGAGTGTCTTTAGGTCTGAAGTGTGTCTGTTGTATGTAGCATATACATGGGTGTTGCTTTTTTTATCCAATTGGCCACCCTATGGCATTTAATTAGAGCATTTAGTCCATTGACATTTAATGTGGCTATTGATAAGTATATATTAACCTCCATTTTGTCACTTTTTTTCTGGGTGTTTTAGTAGTTCTTCTCTGTTCCTTTCTTTTTCTCTCTCTCTCTTATCTTGTGGTTTGATGGCTATCTTTAGAAATTTGTTTGATTTCTTTTGTCTTACTTTGTTTCTTGCTTGTTATAGGTTTCTGATTTGTGATTACCCTGAGGATCCTATTTAATATACTATGCATATAACAGTCTATATTGAGTTGATAGACTCCTTAGCTTGACCTCTTTCTCAAAGTTCTACTTTTTCACTCCCTTCTTCCCACATTATATGTTTTTCAAATCATATATAGTCTCTTGTTTACTGTGTGTCTATCCATTACCCTCTTAACATTGAAATAGGTGATTTTAGTACATTTGTCTTTTAACCATCATATTATCTTCACAGGTAGTTGATCTGCTGCCTTTACTATATTTTTACCTTACAAGTGATTTTATTGCCTGTGTTTTTTGTTGTTGTTGTTGTTGTTGTTTTGGTTTTTTTGATAATTTTTTTTATCTCTATCTGTGGTCATTGCTTTCCCACTTAAATATGTCCCTTCAGCATTCCGTGCCGAACTGCTTTCTTGGTGATAAATTCCTTTAATTTTTGCTTGTCTGGGAAGCACTTTTTCTCTCCTTCCATTGTGAATGACAACCTTGATGGATAGAGTATTCTTGGCTGTACGTTTTTTCCTTTTAGCACTTTAAATACATCATACCATTCTCTTCTTGTCTATAGGGTCTAGGCTAAGTCCTCTGATAGCCTGATGGTCTTCCTTTGATATGTCACTTGTGGTCTTTCTCTTGCTGCTCTTAGGGTTCTCTCTTTGTCTTTAATTTTTGACATTTTGATTATAATATGTCTTGGTGTGGGCCTCTTTGGGCTTATCTTGTTTGGAGCTCTCTGTGTTTCCTGAAGTTGGATGTCTGTTTCCTTTCACAAGTTAGGAAAATTTTCACCCATCATTTCTACAAATAAATTTTCTGCCCCTTTGTCTCTCTCTTCTCCTTCTGGGACACCTATAATCCAAATCTTAGCATGCTTCATACTCTCCCAGAGTTCTCTTAGACTGTTCTCATTCTAACTCTTTTTCTCTTTTCTGTTCTGCTTGGTTGATTTCCTCTAGTCTTTTGTCCAGCTGGCTGATCAGTTCTTCTGCTTCTTCTACTCTGCTATTGAGTCCCTCCTAGTGAATTTCTCATCTGCAGTATTGTACTATTCATTTCTGACTTTTTTTATATCTTGGAGTTCTTTGCTGATGTACTTATTGCATTCATTCATTCTTCTCCCCATATCTGTGAGCATCCTCATGATATTTTGTTTGAACTCTTTGTCAAGTGTTTCATTTAGTCATTTTTATGAGGTTTTGTAGTGTTCCCTTGCTTGGGAAGTATTCCTTTGCCTCCTTTTTATGCCTCCTTCTCTGTGCTATTTTCTTTGTACTAGGTGAGTCGGCTATGTCTCCTGATCTTGGAGAAGTGGCCTTATGTATGGGAAGCCTTATGAGGCCCAACAGTGTGCTTCTCTCTCGTCACCAGACCATAAGAACCAGGAATGACCCCTTTGTGGGCTACCTGTGTCCTTCTGCTGTGGCAGGGTTGCTCCCACTGCAGGTACACAGGGAGTCTGATCTTTCCTTCCCTGGCCAGCTGTTTGTAAATCCAGTTTGAGGAACCTCCTCACTGTTGGCTACAAAGTCTATCAGCACACTCCTATTGCAGTTTTCCTCTTAATTTTGTAGGAACCCACTGTAGCTGGTTGTTAGGCTTAGGGGCGTACAGTTGTGATAGGCCTCAGGCCTACAAACCTGTTGTCAGTTCTCTTAGGAGTGCAGCTGAGTGGGGCTGGCCCTAGGCACAGGGGCAGTCAATTGTTTCAGGCTTTGGAAGGTGGGGCTGATCCTTTTTATGGCTATTTGTGTAGCACAGGTCTTCTGTCACTGATAAGCCTCACCCCCCACAGGACCACACACACCATCAACACAGTCCTGGTCCATACACAGTTCTCAACCCCCTGGAATGTACCCTGATGCCACACTGCAGAGGCCTCTACCTCTCCACCAATGTCCCCCACAGTGCACCTGGTCCTCACACAGGCCCTTCCCCACAGAGGCAGACAGCCTTGCCTGCCTGTAGAGGATCAAGGCACCCAGTCAATGAAGTGAAAATGAACTGAAAAGTAGCCTGAGAGCTTGCTGTTAGGTGGGGGCAGTCCCTATGGTGGGTTGCCTGCCCTGGCTGAACTGGATTAAATCTGTGCTCTAGTGGATGTGGCAGATCCCTGGGCTAACAGCCCAAGAGATGAACCACAATGGCACCTTCTGGGGTCTTAGTCAGCACACCTGGACCAACTCAGAACAATGGCTGCCACCAGTGTCTCAGTCTCCTGAGAAGCCCCTCCTCTCACCACGTTGCCCCCAGAGCCCACCAGGTGAGTGTCATTTCACCAAAGACTGTCAGCCTTCTCTCTAGTGATTTTAGGTTGCTGCAATGAGTGAGTTTGTACATGGGCCCTTTAAGACTTGGGTCTTTTCGGCTTTCAGCCAATAGCTTTTCTGGGTGTGTCCCTACTGCAGTCAATAGCCAGCAAAGCCAGATAGTAAGACCCCCATCTCTGTTGGGGTGAGTTTGATGTACACCTATAGCAGTATCGGCCCCTGCTCCAGGCCTCACTCCTCCAGGGTGGGCTGCATACCTTAGTGTGGCTCCTGCTGGCCAGCTGAGAAACTCCGCTGCTCCCAAAGGTGGCTTTTTCCTCTCTAGCATGAATTTCTGCCTCTTCTGCCTTCATCAGGACTGTCCCTTGTTGTGGGGGTTCTATTCATCCAGGTTTAAGTTTTCAATCAGGGGTAATTTTTCTAGAAATTGGTTGTGTTCATGGGAGGAGACAATTTCAATGTCTGCTCACACCGCCATCTTGAATAGATGTCTCTTCCTTTGTATTTCTGACTGCCATTTCATTTTGGTGGTTTTCTGAATTTTCCTTTTTGTTAATGAAGAGTGGCTCTGCTCTTCTTTTTCGTTCAGTGGTTACCTTGACATTAGAAAAGATTTCCTAGATGAGAAGTTCTATTTTCTGATAGCCTTTTGACTCTTTTAGCCTAAGCAGATTCCATCCATTTTCTCTTTCACTTCTGACTTATTGTTACTACTCATTATTCTGTCTTGTGTTGTGACGTTGTGACTAAGTTGAAGTATTTATAGTTACTTGTGATTCTTTCCTTGCCTTCCTCTTTTAAGTTATCATTAAGTATTTGCTTCTGTGTTCTGAAAGAGAACTGCAGTTTCTCTGAGCTTGTCTGTGCATTTATCTCCTTGCTCAACAGTTTGTAGAGCACTGCCTATTTGCTTCAGATTTCAGGGCATCCTTAATTATTTCCTGTAGTGAATGTCTGGTGGTGAACACCTCCCTTAGTTTTGTTTACCTGGCGAAGCTTTTATTTCTCCATCATAGCTGAAGGACATTTTCACGGGATAGAGTATTCTTGGCTAAAAGTTTTTGTTTTTCAGTAGTTCAACTATGTCATTCCATTCCATCCTAGCCTGAAGCTTTCTGCTGAAAAATCCACAGAATACTTGATAGGAGCTCCCTTGTAGTTTATTTTCTTCTCCTTTGTTCCCTCAATATTTTTCTTTATCATTGACATTTACCAGTATTACTATTATATGTCTTGCAAAAGGTCTTTTTTGCATTGATGTAATTAGGAATTCTATTGGTTTTGAGTATTTGTAAGTCTGCTTGCCTCTTCATGTTTGGGAAATTCTCGGCTATTATTTCTTTGAATAAGTTCTCTGCTCCTTTCTCCCTCCACTCCCCCTCTGGAATACCTATAATCCTTATTTTGCTCTTCCTAATTGAGTTGGATATTTCTTGAATAACTCCTTCATTTTTAAAGTGGACCTTACCTCTTTCTTCTCCTTCAGCTGTAGCATTTCTATCCTCTAAATCACTAATTGTTACCTCGAAAACATTGGCTTTATTTTTTAAAGATTTTAGATCATATTTTATTTCATTAATTGTGCTCATATTTAGAATTTCTGCTTGTGTATTTTTATAGTTTCAGCCTCTTCTGTGAAGTATTCCTTCTTCTGATTAGTTTTGTTCCTGAGCTCATTGAACTGTCTTTCTGAGTTTTCTTGTACTTCACTGAGTTGCTTCATAACTGTTTTGAATTCCGTATGAATGAGATTGTAAATTTTTGTGACCTCAGATTTGGTTTCTCGAGAATTGTCATTCTCCTTCTGCTCTGAATAGATGCTGTAGTTTCTCATGGTGTTTGATGAACTAATCTTTTGCTGGGGCATTGGCAGGAGTATCAGGTAACAGATTCCACCAGCTACTGCCAGGGGGAAGCAGGCGATGTGTTTTGATCCAACCCAACTGATGGAAGTATAAGATACTGTGGGCATTTGTGGCCACCAGGAAAGTGTTCACCTAGGTGCATGTCTATACCCCTGCCTCTTCTTACAATGGCATTGGCTGCTGTGCTTGGTGAGTGGGGTTTTCCCATAGGTTCTGAGCCTGGTCCACACCTTAGGACTGCAGTGTCAATGTGGGCTCTCCCATGGAATGAGAAAGCGATCACACAGAGGCTCAGTAAAGAAGGGTTGGTTAGTTGGCACATTGCTGTTGTTATACACATCTTGTCCAGACTTGTCAGGGGCTACCACCAGTTTAGCTTATCATTTATGGCAATGAACAGGAATGTGGAGGGTCTGTATTGGGCATTGTCCTAGGTAAACAAGAGGGTTATTCAAGTTTTATCTAAGTTATATGGGGAACACTATTTGTTTGGCTAAATTCATTTTCCTCTAACACAAACAGATGAAGATATTTCTTAATTTTTGCTGCCATGCAGGCACACAGGGCTCAGGTAAAGTTTAAAATTGTCATTATGTATCAATAAACATTTTCAAATACAAACCTCTTAGGATTTATTTAATAAACCAATTCTCAAACAACTACAAACACATTTCTTGACTCTAATTTGGCTAAACTAGGTGTCTTGTCATTAAAGAGAATTTGCTGAGGGGTGATATCAGAGGGTGGTACAATAGGTGGTCTCCCACTGTTATTCTTCATTCAACGTTACTAATTTGGCATCCATCCACAGACAAAAGTGCCTATATAAGTTTTGAGATCCATTAGAAGGTTGTGAATGTGGTGCAATCCAAGACTGAGGAAAACCTTTCTGAGAAGGCAGGATTGTACCCTTGTGGCTGACTTGATTATTACAGTCCCTGCTACAGACCCAGTCACAGCTTCCTGTCCTGGAAGACTTGGCTACAGCCCTGCATAGTAGTAGTTCTGTCACCAGCATCAAATGCTGAGGGATATGGGAGACATCAGTGCACCTCTGGGTAAAGAAATAGACATGCAGACCTCTGTCCTGACTGTGTGCCTTGAAGGGACTTGTGAACTAGCTCTAACCTTTCTTGGTTGCAGTTCTTCCTGTCCAGGGATGAGGCAGGGGACACATTCATCCATACCTCAAGGGGTAGGACCTCTAGTCTCGGTATGATTGCAGATCTTATAGTGGCCCAAAAACCTTGCTCCAGCCCCTCTTAGCAGTTGTCTTTCCAGATTCTCTCAGCTTTGGACCTAATGACCTCACATTTTAGGCTCATTTTGTCAAATTTTGTAACCAATTCTGAAGTAGATAGGCAGTATGGAAGATAAACTCTAGACTTCTTACTGTCTGCCAAATGCTTGCTTGCTGGCATGTCCATCAAGCCAGATGCTTCTGCAACCCCATCCAGTTTTCTACATACATATAACTCATTGCCCATTTCTACTAAATCTCCTTAATAAAACATTTATTTTCCTCATTGGGACTGGAGGCTTCCCTAACTCTGTACTCTAGTACTTGCTTCCAAAATGTGATATTATAATAAACTCAATCAAAGTTGTATGTGAGGTTTGAAGAAAGGAAGATTACTTTAGAGAATATTAGCTACTCAAATACAGTGTAAAACCGTGATGTCAGAAGACACTGAACACAGTAAGAAGAGGCGATCTCTTCACTATTAGTAGATAGTTAGATTAAGCCTTAGAGGAATTCAGCAGTGCTACAGTCTCATGAAAAATGTAAGCACTTTTTAAAAATTTGTTTACATTTTATTTATTTATTTACTAACTAACTTACTTATTGAGGAAGATTAGCCCTGAGCTAACATCTGCCATCAATCTGCCTCTTTTTGCTGAGAAAGACTGGCCCCGAGCTGATATCCATGCCCATCTTCGTCTACTTTATAAGTGGGATGCCTGCCACAGCATGGCTTCGCAAGATCCACACCTGGGATCTGAACCAAAGAACTCCAGGCTGCTGAAGTGGAACATGAGAGCTTAACTGCTGTGCCATGAGGATGGCCATATTTATTAATTTTTAAAAGATGGATACCTGAGTTAACATCTGTTGCAAATATTTTCTTCTTCTTCTTCTTCTCCAAAAAGCCCCCCAGCACATAATTGTATATTCTAGTTGTAGGTCCTTCTGGCTCTGCCATGTGTGATGGTGCCTCAACATGGCTTGATTAGTGGTGCTAGGTCCACACCCCAAATCCAAACTAGCTTAATCCTGGGCCACTGAAGCAGATCCTGTGAAGTTAACCACTCAGCCAGGAGCCAGCCCCTGTCAGCACTTTTTAACTTATACTCTAGTGTAACCTACCTCTCACTTGATTGTGGACAGTTCTTCATTTGTTGATATGTTTGCTTTAGTAGAGAAAACTCTTTCAAACATTCTTATGTACCAGTTTTAAATAGCATATTTGTTCTTTCTGTTTTTCATCCTTAGCCTTTCAGAAAAATCTTATGATATTTCCAGGACATTAGAATATCTATTTTGTGTTAAAATTATAGAATTAAGGTGGCCCTGTCACCAAAAGAAGCCTACTAACACAAACGTTTGTTCCAGAATCTGGCCCACAGGATTGGAGTTTCAAAAATGGGAGTGTGAAGCTCAATAAGCCTAATTAAATATAACTACCCATACTCTCAATAGGTTGATTTTTTATCAGAGTCACAATTTACATTTTGATACTGAGAAATCCAGTTTGCAAGAAGACTAGAATACGTGTGTCTGGGTAGTACATTTGCTCCCTTGTAGAAATCTTTTGTTTTTGGTAAAGCAGAGAAATAGAACAAGAAGGAGCTAAATGAATTCACTGATTGGTTTCATCACCCTCTAGATCTCTTGAATACCAACAACTTCCTGGACAGAATTTGTTAAAAGATAATTTTTAATAAAAGTCAAAATCATGACTTTCATAAAAATATAAATGAGTACATAAAAAATCATCAACTCATTAATTTAATGACGGTCCAGCAAGATATTACAACTAATTTAAAGTAGCATTAATGAACCACTGACTTGCATGGAGTAAACAAATGTTGAAATGAACTTACAAATGGACATAAAACTGGCTTTTTCCCCAGGAACATGGCTGAGACTGTCAATAGAACTGCCATCAGAAAAAGTATTTGCATGCCAATATGCAAGAATTATTCTACATTGCTATTAATTTACAACGTACCACAATTTTCTTAATATTTCCTCAGATTTGACTCACCTGACCACTACTTCTTTCATGGAACATGTTCCTCACTTGCTTTCCAGGTCAACACAATCTTCTATTTTTCTCCTATTTCACTGGCTGCTTCATTTCCATCCCTTTGCTGGCTTCAGCTCCTGTTGAGCTGGTGAATTGAGCCATTGCAAAATAGCTCCAAAAAAGAAAAAATGAAATGCCAGAAAGTTGTACTCTACATATTGCATAATTTTCCCATGGGAGATACCCCGTAATCTTTTTCATTTATTCCTTGCTTTTTTATAACCTTGTCTGAAATTTTTGCATAGTCATTATCCTGAAGGCCCATTGTAGAACTGATTTCTAGTGGTCTTGGGATACATTTTCCCCTCTTTTGCCTTTCACAGTTGTAAGAGAGGAAAATACCTTTTTCTCCTACTGTTTTTGATTGTTGGCTGGGTCTCTGCAACATAAAGCAAATTAACAAGGGAAAAACATACAAATGTATTTAATGTAAGTTTTACCTGACACAAAGTCCTTCATAAAGTATGAACACCCAAAGAAAGCTGGATGTTTTTCCATTAGATTTGATGACTAGTAGGACGTCATGGAAAAAGGTAATAGTACAAAAGTATGTAAGCTAAGTGTAGTAAACTGGAGGAAACTTAGGAAGTCCTGTTTGTCCAGATTTCTTTTTGTTTACATTAGTATTTGGAGATAATGATACTCCATTCCTCTGGGTTTAGGGATGGCACCCATTAGATGAATATCTTATGACCTGTTTTAGAGGAAAATCAGAGAGTCCTTCCTGTGCCCAGCATTTCCCAAATTTACTCAGCTTAAAATACTCAGTATGCCATAGTGCCCTATTTTGTCATAGCAAGTACTGAACCCCATCATTCCCGATATGTAACTTCCCCATGGAATTGTAAAGTAGAGAAACCAAGTCAGTAGATTATCCCTTACTCCACTGGCCAGTCCTGGCCAGTAGAACAGTTGTGTCTCATTTTTGGGATAGGTATATACATGCGAGTAAACACCCACATAAGTTACATATCTATGTGATGCATGGATTCTGGCATTTATAAGGGGGTACTGATAAGAAAATATAGGGAACACCAGGATTCATGGTTGTCTAGAGGGCAATAATTCAAGAAAAGTTCTAGATGTTAAGGTCGAAGTACATTTAGATGGTAGAATGAGCATTCTAGTGACAATGTGGTGAATTTTCTGGATTTGAAGTTTGAATGTCTTTGGTATTTTGGTGAACTGTCTCAGTAGTATACACAGCAACAGGCAAGAAAGTTGCTTATACATAATCTGTTGTGGTGATTTCTTGGAAGTTTATAGCAAGTCATCCAGCTTCACTCTGCAGGGCTTCTAGAAAGGAGCAGTTGTAGTTCTCAATGATTCCAAGTCAGAAGGGTGTGAACAAATATGAAAGATTAATTTGGAGTGTTGTAGCCAGATATTTGGAAAAACTAGAAGATGTCAAGATCCAGTCCAGTTGTCAGGTAGATAGTGAAACTTTAAAGACAATGAACAATGTTAGAATTTAATCCCTACAAAAGTTAGCTATGATTTTCCACTGAAACATAATTTTTCTCTCTCTAGTCACCCCCATTTCTATCAAAGATAATTAAAGTAAGATTAATTTGTTTACAAAATAAATCCAATCTTGTTAAACTTTGCCTGATTATTTGCATTAGTGCAGCTAGAGTAGTGATTGAACGTATAGGCACTTTTGGAGCTTGTTTTATTAAAATTTTTCACAAGGTAACCCAAATTAGACTTTTAAAGGCTAGGAATTCAAGCCAGGTCCTTGTCCCCAGACTTCTCCTTCACTATTTATAGATTTGCATGAATTTCTCTCTTCTTAATGAGGTCTCTAAAATATCCTAAGCCTTTTGGGGCTGCCAGGAAGTGGCCATTTTTACCAACTGTAAGGCTGGGAACCCCATAAGCCAGGTAGCAGGTCATTTTTTAAAGATGGCTTTGTAAAAAGTGGCTTCCTAAAGTCAACCTTAATTTCTTAAAACTGGATATTTCTAAACATTGGTAATATAACCAATGTTACCAAGTATGTTGTGCTATAAGGGGAACAGATCCTTGTTTAACTTATGCAAATAATTACTACATTATCATAGAAATAAGAATACTCACTAGTAGTTTCTGAAATCTAGAAGGATTAAGTCGGGAGGAAAAGTGTTTAATCTTTGTTCACAAGGTTATATTTTACCAAATTGATGTAAGTTATAGATAACTAAAGAAAAAAGATTCTTTTAAATTTAGAAACTAAAATGTTAAAAACCAACAGTTGCCAACAAAAACACATTAGAATTATACTCATATTTATCAGTTTATTCAATTCTGCGTAATTAATTCTTATTCTATTTGTCTTGGGTTGGCAGTTTAATGCGTCCATCAGTATTTTCATTAAAGTACTCAAAATTTTACCCATTGCAGTGGTACAAATTTAAAGATATCAGAAACCTGTTCTACAGAGTCTCTCTCATTGTCTGTTTTATTAATCTTTTATATTAAAATTATTTTCAGCTGTATTGAGGTATAATTGACAACTAAAATTGCATACATTTAAAGTGTTCAACATAATTATTTGATATACATGCATTTTGTAAAATGATTACTGCAATCAGGTTAATTAATGCATCCATCTCTTCATTTGGTTACATTGTGTGTGTTTGTGTATGGGTTGAAAACACTTAATCTACTCTCAGCAAATTTCCGTTATACAACACAGTATTATTAACCACAAGCACTATGCTATACCTTAGATCTCAGAGCTTGTTCATCTTATTGATGGAGTCTTGGACTCTTTGACCAGCATATCCCCGTCTCCTCCACCAACCCCTACTCCCCTGTAACCAATGTTTTACCCTCAGTTTTTAGAGTTTGATTTACATTGTTTCATGTTTCACATATATGTAATATTGTGTGGTATTTGTCTTTCTATCTAGTTTATTTCACCTAGAAAAATGTCCTCAAGGTTTATCCAAGTTGTTGTAAATACAAGATTTCCTTCTTTCTTATGGCTGAATGATATTCCATTGTATGTATATACCTCATCTTCTTTACTGCTTCCTCTGTCAAGGGACACATTAATGTTTCCACAAGTTAGCTACTATGAATAATGCTGCAATGTACATGAGAGTGCAGATATCTTTTCAAGCTGATTTTGTTTTCTTTGGATATAAACCCTGAAGTTGGATTGCTGGATCATATGAAAATTCTACCTTTAATTTTTTGAGAAACTGCCATAGTATTTTCCACAGTGGCTGAACCCATTTACATTCCCACCAAGAGTGCACAGGTTTCCTTTTCTACAAATCCTTGCCAACAACTAACTATAGTCTTTTAGGTAAAAGCCATTCTAACAGGTGTGAGGTAATATATTATTGTGGTTTTGGTTTATGTTTTCCTGGTGATTAGTAATAGTTGGCTATTTGCAAATCTTCCTTAGAAAAATGTCAATTCAGATAGTTGGCCCGTTTTTTAAATTGAGATGTTTGTTTTTTCACTACAGAGTTATGAATTTGTTGTATATTTTAGATATATCCCCTATCAGATACATGGTTTGGAAATATTTTGTCCCATGCTTTTTGAAAGGAATTTTCCTATTTCCTTTTGAAATCTTGTCTTTTAATTTTGTTAATTTTATTCTTTTGCTGTGCAGAGGATTTTTATTTTGATGTAATCCCACCAGAACATTTTTTATTCTACTCTTATAGTTTTGGTGTCATAGTCAAAAAATCATTGCCACAACCAACGTCAAGTAGTTTTCTTCTAAATTTTTCTTCAAGGAGTTTTATGGTTTCATCTTAGATTTAAGAGTTTCATACATTTCAGGTTATTTTTCATAAGTAGTCTAGACAGGAGGTCACTTATATTCTTTTCTATGTGGATATACAGTTTTCACAAGATGATTTATTGAAGAGACTATCACTTCCCTATTATGTGTTCTTGATGCCCTTGTCAAAGATTAGTTGCCTGAATATGTATATGATTACTTATATGTTATCTATGCGGTTACATTGGCCTATGTGTCTGTCTTTATGCCAGTGCTACCCTGTTTTGATTAATATAACTTTGTATTAGAGTCCCAAGTCAGAAAATAGGATGCCCTCAACTTGTTCCTTCTCAAGGTACTTTGTCTATGTGAAGACTTGTGGTTTTACAAAATTTTGGTTTTTTTCCTATTTCTCTTAAAAGTACAATTGGAATTGATAGAGACTGCTTCAAATATTTATGTATCAATAAATACATCATATTTGTTTGTAATATAAAATAATATATGGTATAAAGTAACATGGAATATAATATACAAAAGAATTTATTTTTAATTTTTATTTCTCTCTTCAATTTCTTTTTTCAATGTTTTGTTGTTTTCATTATACAGATTATTCACCTCCTTAGTTAAGTTTATATTGCCAAGTATTGTGTTGCTTTTGATGCTGTTATAAATGAGATTATTTTCTTAACTTTCCAATAGTTTGTTGTTAATGTATAGAAAGTAAATTTTTATTTTTACTCATTTTGTAATGTACAACTTTAATGAATTTGTTTATTAGTTCTAACAGTTTTTTCGTGAAGTTTCTAAGTTTTTCTATAAAAGATCGTGTCATGACAAAGACAGTTCTACTACTTTCTTTGTGATTTGGATGACTTTTTCTTGAGTAAGATTAGCTAACATCTGCCACAAATCGTCCTCTTTTTTGCTGAGAAAGCCTAGCCCTGAGCTAATATTCCAGCCCATCTTTCTCTGCTTTATATGTGGGGCCCCTACCACAACATGGCTTGTCAAGCAATGCATAAGTCTGCACCTGATATCTGAACTGGTGAACCCCAGGCTGCCAAAGTGAAACATGCAAAATTAATGACTGCACCACTGGGGTGGCCCCCTTGGATGACTTCTATTTCTTTTTCTTGCCTAATTGTTCATGTTAGGACTTCTAGCACTATGTTGAATAGAGTGGCAAAAATGCACATTTTTGTCTAGTTCTTGATATTAGAGGAACAGCTTTCAGCTCATCATCATTGAGCATAATGTCCTAGTATATTGAGAGTTTCTGTCATGAAACAATGTTGAATTTTGTCAAATTTTTTTTGTCATCTTTAAAGATGGTCATATGATTTTTATCTTTCCTTTTGTTAATATGGTACATTATGCTAGTTGATTTGAAAATGTTAAACCAAACTTGCATGCCTGGAATATATCCCATTTGATTATGGTGTACGATTCTTTTGAGGTAATTTTGTGTTCAGTTTGCTAGTATGTTGTTTGTGGGTTTTTGCATCTATTTCAACAGAGATATTGGGCTGTAATTTTCTTTTCTTGAAGTTTCCTTGCCTGGGTTTTGTATCAGCATGATACTTTCCTCAAAACAAGTCTGAAAGCTTTCCTCCCTCTTTAATTTTAGAATAGTTTGAGAAAGATTGATATTATTTCTTATTATGATAGAATTCATCAGGAAATCCATTTGGTCCTGGATTATATCTTGTTTAGAGACTTTTGATTACTGATTCAATCTGGTTACTCATTGTTAGTCTGTTCAGATTTTCTATTTCTTCATGATTCAGTCATGGTAGGTTATGTATGTCTTGAAATATATCTATTTCTTCCAAGTTATCCAATTTCTTGGTGGGTAATTGTTCTTACTCGTCCCTTGTGCTTCTGTGTATTTATGTGGGTATCAGTTGTAACATTTTCTCTTTCATGTCTGATTTTATTTACTTGAGTCTTCCTTCTTATCTCAACTAGTGACCTACACTTTTGTCAATTTTGTTTGTATTTTAAAAAAATTCTTAGTTTCATTGATATTTTCTGTTTTCTCTTGTCTCAATTTTATTTACTTGTTAACAAGTAAGCCAGGTATAAATTCATCTCCAAATATGGGTAGATATAGGGCTCCACTGCTTAAAATAGGGGTCTTGATGTAATTTGGGCATCATCTGGGAGATGTTAGAAATGCAAAATCTCATCATTCCTCCCCAATCTACTCAACCAAAACCTGCATTTTAACAAATCCCTCAAATGACTATTAAAGTAGAGAAACCCTGTTCTCAGGAGCATCTCTGGACAAAGGTGGGGAATTGATGGTAAAGTTTATCTCCTCCTTGGAAGAAGGTCTTTGTGTGATTTTATGCTGAGTGTTCATTTTTTGTTTCCTCTGTCTTTTGTGTTTATTATTTATCATTAAGAGAGAAGGCTAATCATTTATTAAGAAAGAAGATAAAATAGTAGTGCTGCTGGTACTAAGGAATTTTATATAAGCATAAGGCATAGCAGCAAGCTATGCAGAATAAGGCAGTAAGCAGTAAGCTTTGAGCTATAAAGCTCAAAGGCTGTAAGGATGGCAGTTAACCAGTTCGACTCATATCTTGAGGAGAATCAAGATTCAATACAGCAGGAATAGGAAATGATTGAAGCTTCCTCTGCACCCTGAGATAAAAGAAAGTTAGGGTTTACAGGCCCTGGTTTTCAATCTTTATATAAATGTCCAGAAGTAGAATTCCAGGATCATATCATAGCTCTATTTTTAATTTTTTGAGGAAGTTCCATACTCTTTTCCACAGTGGCTACACCAGTTTACATTCCCACCAGCAGGAAACAAGCATTCCGTTTTCTCCACATCCATGCCTACATTTACTGTCTCTTGTCTTTTTGTTATCAGACATTCTAACTGGTGTGGGGTGATATATCATTGTGGTATGAATACATTTTCCTGAAACTGGTGATGTTGAGCATATTTTCATATTCCAGTTGACAATCTGTATTTCTTTTTTGAAAAAATATCTATTCAGATCTGCTGCCCATGTTTTAATTGGATTGTTTTTTGCTATTGAGTTCAATGAATCCTTAATATTCTGAATATTAATCCATTATCAGGTATATGATTCATAATTATTTTCTCCCATTCAGTAGGTTGTCTTTTCATTTTTATGATTAATTTCCTTACTGTGCAGAAGGTTTTTAGTTTGATGAGGTCCCACTTAATTATTTTTACTTTCATTGCCTTAATTTTTACACAGATTCAAAAAATTGCCACCAAGCAAAGAATCTTACCACCTATGTTTTCTGGAGCTTTATGAATTCAAATCTTACATTCAAGTTTTTAATCCATTTTCTGTTAATTTTTGTCTACAGTGTAAGACAGTGGCCCAGTTTTATTCTTTTCTACACGGCTGTTCAGTTTTCCCAAAACCACTTATTGAAGAGACTGTCCTTTCCCTGTGCTTTGTCCTTTGTCATAAATTAATTGACTGAAATGTGTGGGTTGATTTCTGGGTTCTCTGTTCTGTTCCACTGAGCTATGTGTCTACGTTTTGATAACTATAGCTTTGTAACAGAGTTTAAATCAGGGAGCTTGATGCATCCATCTTTGTTCTTCTTTCTCAAGATTTCTCTGGCTATTTGGGGTCCCTTGTGGTTCCATACAAATTTAGGATAGTTTTTTCCCTTTCTGTGAAAACTACCATTGGAAGTTTTATAGGTATTGCTTTGAATCTGTAGATTGCTTTGGGTAGCATGGCCATTTTAACAATATTAATTCTTTCAATCCATGAGCATGGAATGTCTTTCGATTTATTTGTGTCTTTTTCAATTACATTCATCACTGTCTTACAGTTTTCTGTGTACAAGTCTTTCACTTCGTTGGTGAAGTGAAATTTATTCGTACGTATTTTATTGTTTTTGACACAACTGTAAATGGAATTGTTTTCTTAATTTCTCATTTTAATTGTTTGCTGTTAGAGTATAAAAATGCAAGAGATATTTACATATCGATTTTGGATCCTGCAACTTTGCTGAATTTGTTTATTAGTTTTAGTAGTTTTTTGGTTGTTTCTTGAAGGTTTTCGATATATAAAATCATTTCGTCCAAGAGTAGTGAAGGTTTTCCTTCTTTATTCCCAATTTGGATGACTTTTACTTCTATTTCTTGCTTAATTTCTCTGACTAGGACTTCCAACACTATGTTTGATAGAAGTGGTGAGAGTGGGCATCCTTGTCTGTTTCCACATCCTAGAGGTAAAGCTTTTATCTTTTTACCCTCGAGTAGATTAGTGAGGATAGTCATATAGGGCGTATATTATGGTGAAATATCCTCCCTTCATATTCACTTTGTTGAGAATTTTACCCCTAAGTCGATATTGAATTTTGTCAAATGCTTTTTCTGCATCTACTGAGATGATGATAAGATTTGGTATGTCTCATTTACTGATTTGCAGATTTTCAGGCGTTCTTGCATACCTAGAATAAATCCCACTTGATCATCATGTAGTATCCTTTTAATATATAGTTAAACTTGGTTTGCTAATATTTTGTTTAGAATTTTTTCATCAATGTTTATCAGGGATATTGGTCTGTAATTTTCTTTTCCTGTATTGTCCTTACCTGGTTTTGGCATCAGCGTACTTCTGGCCTTGTAAAATAAGTTTGGAGTGTTTCCTCTTCCTCAATTTTGGAAAGCTTGAGAAGGATGATATTAATTCTTCTGTAAATGTTTGGTAGGATTCAGTAATGAAACCATCTGGTTCTGGAATCTTATTTGTTGAGAAGTTTTGCTTACTGATTCAATTGCTTTACTGGTAAATGGTCTATTCAGATTTTGAATTTCTTCATGATTAAGTCTTGGAAGGTTGTATGTTTCTAGAAATGTATCTATTTCTTCTAGATTGACAAGTTATTGATATATAATCATGCATGCTAGTCTCCTATGATTCTTTATATTTCTGCAATATCAGTTATAACATCTCCTCTTTCATTTTTATTTTATTTGAGGCACTTCTTTCTTTCTTGATGAGTCTAGCTAAGGGCTTATTAATGTTGTTTATCTTTTCAAAGAACTAGTGCTTATTTTCGTTGATCTTTTCCACTGTCTTTTTAGTGTCTATTGTATTTCCACTCTGACATTTATTATTTCATTTCTTCTACTAGATTTGGGCTTCCTTTCTTCTTTTTCTTGTCCTTAAGGCATAAATTTAGGTTGTTTATTTACATTTGCTTGTTTATTTCTCAAGGTAGGCCTATATAGCTATGAACCTTCCTCTTAGAACTACCTTTGCTGTATCTTGTAATTTTATTGTATTTTATTACCATTTTCATCTGTCTCAGGTATTTTTTTATTCCTCCTTTGTTTCTTCATTGATAAATGGGTTGTTGGGTAATGTGTTGTTTAATCTCCACATATTTGTAATTTTTTGTTTTCTTCTTGTAATTCATTTTTAGTTTCATGACGTTGTGGTCAGAAAAGATATGATATGATATGATTTTAATTATCTTAAATTTACTAGGACTTGATTTGTCGCCTAAAATGTGATCTACCCTTACGGATGTTCCACATACACTTGAAAAGAATGTGAATTCTGCTGCTTTTAGATGGAATGTTCTGTGTATATCTATTAAGTCTTTTTGGTCTAATATGTCATATAAGGCCAATGTTTACTTACTGGTTTTCTGTATGAATGATCTACTCTTTGCCAAAAAAGGTATATTAAAGCCCCTAATATTATTGTATTGCTCGCATTATCTCCCTTTAGGTCTTAATGTTTCCTTTATATGTTAGTAATATACACTATGTATATTTATCTTTATAAACATATTATCTGTTTAATATTTACTTCATATATATGTACATATATATAAAGCAAATATATATTTATATATATATATAAAGCAAATATATATATGTGTCTTTGTGCATATGTGTGTTCCTATGTTGGGTGCATAAGTATTTTGAAATGTTATTTCCTCTTGTTGGATTTACCCTTATCATTATGTAATGGCCTTCTTTGTTTCTTATTACAGGTTTTGTCATAAAGTCTGTTTTCGGTGATATAAATTTAGCTACTCAAGCTTTCTGTTGGTTTCCATTTGTGTGAAATATCTTTCACACCAATCCATTCATTAACTTTACCTCCATTCACTTTCAGTCTGTGTGTGTTCTTAAATCAGAAGTGATTCTTTGTAGGTAGTATATAGTTGGGTCTTATTTTTTATTCACTAAGCCACTCTATGTATTTTCAATGAAGAGTTTATTGAATTTACATTTTACGCAATTATTGATATACAGTATGGGCATATTTTCATTCTAACTGTTCTTCTGCTGTTTTGAAATTCCTCTCTCTGCCTTTCTCCTTTTGCTCTCTTGCTTTGTTATTTGATGTTATACTTAGATTTTTGTCCTCATTTTTTCACATTTTGTGTATCTACTATAGGTTTTTGCTTTGTGGTTACCATGAGGTTTGTATACAACAGCAAACATTTGTAACGCTCTGTTTTTGAGAGATTGTTGATAACAATTTAATTTTGAATGTATTCTAAACTTTGTATTACATTATGATACATATAATGTAAATATATTACATGTATTTACTCCCCACCCATGATTTATGTTTTTGATGTCACATTTTACATTTTTTATTTTGTGTATTTCTTAATAAATTATTGTAGTGGTAATTATTTTTCTACCTTTGACTTTTAACCTTCATACTAGCTTTATCAGTGAATAACCTTTACCCTTACTATATATTTACCTTTACCAATTAGATTTATGCTTTTATATTTTATATTTTTCCTTGCTAATACTTATTTCAGCCATTTCTTTTCAGCTTAAAGAAAAGAAAACTTAATATTTCTTGTAAGTCTTGTTTAATGGTGATGATCTCCTTTAGCTTTTATTTGTGTGAAAACTCTTTCTCTCTCCTTAAATTCTGAATGATAACATTGCTGGGTAGAGTATTGTTGGTTGGAAGGTTTTTTCCTGTCAGCACTTTGAATATATGGTGCCACTCTCTTCTGGCCTGAAATGTTTCTGTTGAAATTCTGCTGATAGTCTAATAGAGTTCCTTTGTGTACGACAAGTATTTTCCTCTTGCTGTTTTTAAGATTCTCTCATTATCTCTAAATTTCGACATTTTCATTATAATGTGTCTTGGTGAAGATTTTTTTGTTTTTTTTCTTATTTGAAACTCTTTGTGCTTACTGGATCTGAACGTCTGTTTCCTTCCCTAGGTTAGGAAAATTTTCATCCATTATTTCTTTCAATAATTTTTCTTCCCCTTTGTCTCTCTCTTATCCTTCTGGGGCCCTATAATGAGAATATTATTCTGCTTGATGTTGTCTCATAAATCCCTTAAGATTTCCTGATTTTTTTCAATTCTTTTTTCTTCTTGCTGCTCTGTTTGGGTGCGTTCCACTGCCCTGTCTTTGAGATGACTAATACTTTATTCTGCATTACCTAGTCTGCTATGAACCCCTTTGGTATATTTTTTCTTAGTTGTTGTATTCTTCATCTCTGAGACTTCTGTGGATAATTTCTTATATTTTCTATCCCTTTGTTAAATTTCCCACTGTTTATCCATTCTTCTCTAAAGTTTACTCAGCATTTTCATGACCATTACTTTGAAATCTTTATCAGATAAATTACTTATTTCTGTTTCATTATGTTTTTTCCTGAGGTTTTATCTTGTACGTTTTTTGGAATATATTCCTCTCTCTCTCCTCCTTTTATTTGACTCTCTGTGTTTGTTTCTGTGAATAGGTGAAACTGCTACCTTTCTCAGTCTTGAAGAACTTGTGTGAGAGATGAACCTTATCATCCAACCTTTCTCCAACTCTTAATTGGCTCTTGAACCTTTGTGATTTTACAAGGAGCCTGGTTTACTTTTAATTATTCTCAGTGGTTGAGGGTGTGCCAAAATCTGTAAGTATTCCCAAGGGAGGGATGTCACTTGGCACCTAGATTATGCTGATTGGAAGCCAAATCATCCGGCAGCAGCTTTTTTTTCTTTAGGAAGATTAGACTTGAGTTAACATCTATCACCAATCCTCCTCTTTTTGCTGAGGAAGACTGTCCCTGAGCTAACATCCATGACTATCTTCCTCTACTTTATATGGGGGATGCCTGCTACAGCCTGGCTTGATAAGCAGTATGTATATCTGCACCTGGGATCAAAACTGGCAAACCCCAGGCCGCCAAAGAGGAATGTCCAAACTTAACTAGGCAGGCCCCTCAGGCAACAGCTTTTTCAGTGTGAAAATTTATGTAGCCCTGCCACAGGCATAATCCCTGCTGGCCACAAGACCATGTGATCTGGAGGCATCCCTAAGTGACAGTTGTAAAAATGGGGGCTCAAAATAGATGTATAAGCTCGTTTCCTGGAGCTATTGGTGAGCTACAATGAGGTAAAGGGAATTGCAAAGATGGCATCTGTTAGCTCCTGTTTTCTGAGAATACTTCTGCAGCCTTTAGATGTGTATCAAACCTGAAGCCCTACCCTAAGGCATAAGCTCCAGGACAAGTAAATACGCCTTTTATACAGGAAGACTGGGATGTGTTTCAGTCTCCTGTCTATGAAATATCCCTGGGGTAATAGTTTCCCAAGAACTTTCTTTCCAGTTGATATAATCCTATAGGACACAGCATACTAGCCCTTCTGGTCTCCAGAGCCAGGCATTCAAATTGTGTCTCCTGAGCTTCCATTACAAAAATTGAGACACTACATGTAAAAACTCGAGTACTAGAAGTCTGTAAAAGCTCCCTCATGGGAGATCCTGGCACTGTAGATCATGATAGAAGAAGAGCATGAAGCAAAGAGGAAAAACTTCTCTTTCCTTGGAGGATAAAGAATAGTACTTGATGACTTTAGTGAAGCAGAGGGAGAGTGCAAGGATTGTACCCACTGGCTTTAGCAAGGTAGAGGAAGAGTGAAAAATGGAATCCACCAGTACCTTTATCCCCAGAGATAATCCCAACAGGTTCTTGTTTCTCCAACTGATGCTTTAAGATTGGCAATTGAATCTCCTTCACATATTGTCTGGATGCTGTAACTATCACCAGGGAGCTGGTCTGCATCTCCTGCTGCTGATCACATCAGAGACTCTCAAAAGGTAGAAAGCAAGTCTGGATATAAGATTATAAAGAAACAGGAAGATGAAGCAATTAGCAAATGGAGCACAGCCCATCCAATTAACAACCTTTTCTTAATATGATTTTGAGTATCTCTGCAAACATGCAAACTTAACCGCTGTGCCACTGGCAAGCCCTCTTCTTTTTTTTTTTTCTTGAGGCAGATTAGCTCTGAGCAAACATCTGCCACCAATCCTCCTCTTTTTGCTGAGGAAGACTGGGCCTGAGCTAACATCTGCGCCCGTCTTCCTCTATTTATATGTGGGACATCTGCCACAGCATGTCTTGACGAGCAGTGTGTAGGTCTGCACCTTTGATCTGAACTATAAACCCTGGGCTGATGAAGCAAAACATGAGAACTTAACCACTGCACTTCGAGGCTGACTCCTCTCCTTTTTTTTTTTTCCTTGAGGAAGATTAGCCCTAAGCCAATATACATGTCACTATTCCTCCATTCTTTATGTGGGATGCCTCCACAGCATGGCTGATGAGTGGAGTGGATACACTCCCAGGATCCAAACCCGTGAACCTGGGCCACCAATAGGAGCATACAGAATTTTAATCACTCAGGCCCAGGACTGGCAGCCCGCAATACTATTTACAGAAGACCTCATTCTTTCCTCATTTTGTATTCTGGATCACTTTGCTGACAATTAATTGTGTAAGTGTGAGTTCATTTCACACTTTCTATTCTGTTCCATTCACCAAAGTGTTTTTATTCCAATATTATACTCTTTTCCTTAGCATCACTTTGTAATTTAGTTTTAAGTGAGGAAGTATGATGCCTTCAGCTTTGCTGTTCTTGCTCAAGATTGCTTTAGGTATTCAGAATAGGTTACTATTCTTTTTGTGGTTTCATACAAATCTTCAGACTTCTTCTATTTCTGTGAAAAATGCCATTGGAAATTTTAACAGGATTTGTTTTGTATCTGCAGACTGCTTTGGGTATTATGGACATTTTCCCACATTAATTCTTCCAGTCTATGAACACCAATGCCTTTCCACATTTTTTATGTCTTCTAAAGTTTCTTTCATCAACCCACTATAGTTTTTAGTGTACCAATATTTTCCCCGCTTGGTAAAGTTTATTTACAAGTAATATACTGTTTTTTATTGTATAGTGAATAAGATTATTTTCTGAATTTCTCTTTCCAATAGTTTGCTGTTTGTACACAGAAAGGTATTTTATGTTATTCTTGTATTCTGCAACTTTATTGTATTTACTTATAACTTCTAACAGCTTTTTGGTTGAATATTTAGTGTTTTATATATAATAATGTGGCATATCAACTGTAAACATAATCAACTTTACTTTTTCTTTTCCAATTTAGATGACTTTTATTTAATTTTCTTACATAATTTCTCTGTCTAGCACTTCCAATACTAAGTTAAATATATATCACAGGAGTGAGCATCTTTGTCTTCTTTCAGATCTTTGAGTAAAAGTTTTCAGCTTTTCAACATTGAGTATGGGTTTAGCTGTGGGCTTGTCATATATGGTCTTTATTATGTATAGGTACATTCCACCTATTCCTAATTTATTGAAAGTTTTTAGCATAAAATGATGGTGAATTTTGTCAAATATTTTCCTTGCATACAAGGAATACATCCCATCTAGTTATGTCACATGATCTTCTTACTGTGCTGTTTAATTTTATGTACTAACATTTTATTGAGTCTTTATCAATGTTCATTAGGGAATATTAGGGATATAGGCTTGTAGAGTTTTTTCTTATAATGTCCTTATCTGATTTTGGTAGGAGGGTAATATGGCCTAATAAAATGAATTTGGTTGTATTCGTATCTTTTTAATTTTCTGGAAGAGTTTGAGGAGGATTAGTATCAGTTCTTTTAAAAATCATTGCTAGAATTCACACAAGAAGTCATCTAGGCCTAGGCTTTTCCCTGTTGGGTAAATTTTTTATTTTGATTCAATCTCCATACTCATAATTGGTGTGTTGAGGCTGTCTGTTTCATTATTCAGTCTTGGTAGGTTGATGTCTCAGGGTTTTAATCTATTTCTTCTGAATTATCCAATTAGTTGTGTGTAACTGTTCATAGTAGTCTCTTATGATCTTCCGCAATTTTGTGTTTCTGTGGTATCAGTGTAACACTTACTCTTTCATTTCTGATTTTACTTATTTGAGTTATCTCTTTTTTCTCAATTAATCTAGCTAACAGTTTGTCAGCTTTGTCTACCTTTTAAAAAACATCAGCTCACTTTCATGGATATTGTTCACTGGTCTTTATTTCATTTATTTCCACTCTAATCTTTATTTCCTTCCCTCTACTACTTTTTGGTTAGTTTGTCTTCTTTTTCTAGTTCCTTGAGGTATAGAGTTAGCTTATTTATTTGAAGGTTTTTCCCTTAATTTTAGAAATAATTGCTGCAAACATCCTTCTTAGAACTGCTTTTGATTCTTCCCATAAGTTTTGGAATGCCTGTTTCCATTTTCATTTGCCTGAACATATTTTTTCTCCTTCCCTTTTGAGGTTTTCTTGAACCATTGCTTGTTCAAGAGTATATTTTTTTAAATGTACACATATTTATAAATTTTTAAATTTTCCACGAGCTGTTGTTGTTTTTCACTGATTTTGGTCAGAAAAGATACTCGATATTATTTCAATACTCTAAATTTGTTAAAGATTGTTTTGTAACCTAACACGGGACCTATTTAGGAGAATGTTCCACATGCTCATGATAAGAAAGCATATTCTGCTGCTGTTGATAAAATGTTCTGTATATGTCTATTAGATCTATTTGGCCTAAGGCATTGTTAAATTCCATCATTTCTTTATTGATTTTGGTCTGAATTATGTATTTATCGTTAAAACGGAATAATTGAAGTTTCCTAATATTTTTATTTATTCTGTCTATATATGCCTACAGATATGTTAATCTTTGTTTAAAAGATTAGGTGTTCCAATATTAGGAGCATATATATTTACTATTATTTTATCCTCTTGGTGAACTGACCACTTACTCATTATATAACTATCTCATTCTTGTTACAGATTTGCCTTAAAGTCTACTTTATCTTGTGTAAGTATGGCTGGCCCTGGTCTCTTTTGATTTCCATTTGCATGGAGTAGCTTTTCCTATCCTTTCACTGTAAAGGTGAGGTGAGTCTCTTTTAGGCAGCACACAGTTAAGTTTTGTTGATTGTTTTCTCTGTTGGTCGCTTTTTACTATTCAGCCCCTTCATGTCTTCTGATTGGAGAATTCAATTAATTTACAATTGAGGTAATTATTGATAGGTATGGACATACTGTTAATTATTTTATAGCTTTTTTAGTTCCTTTGTTCTTTTCTGCCTCTCTTCCTACGTTAAGGTGATTTTCTGTTATAGTAAGCTCTGATTCTCTCTCTTTTGAGTATCTACTATAGGTTTTTATTTTTAGTTGCCATGAAGTTTATAAAAACGTTATCATAGTTTTACCACTATATTAAGCTGATAATAATTTAATGTTAATTACATACAAAAGATGTACATTTCTACTCCCCACCCCACATTTATTTTTGATGTCATGAGTTCCATCTTTTTAAACTGTGTATCCATTATTTTTGGGGTGCAGTTATTTAATTGTGTACAAATTATTGTTACCTACTTTTACTACTTTTACTTTTACAGTTACTTTTAGTACTTTGTCTTTAACCTTTACACAAAAGTTATAAGTAATTTAAATGCCACTATTACAACATAGAGTATTCAGAACTTATCTATATATTTGCTGTTACTAGTGATTTTTATACTTTTGTATGATTTTACTAGTTAGCATTATTTTCATTCAGCTTAAAGAGCTCCCTTGTACATTTTTGTATGGCCAGTCTAGTAGTGATGAACTCCTTCAAAATTTTTTATCTTGGAAAATCTTGATGCTCACTTCAATTCTGAAGGCCAGATTTGTTGGGTAAATTATTCTTATTTGGCAGGTTTTTCTTTCAGCAGAAAAACCCTACTGGCCTGCAAGAGTTCTGCTGAAAATCCACTGGCAGTCTTGTGTGGATTCACTTTTATGTATCAGGTCACTTATCTCTTTCTTCTTTTAAGATTCTCCCCTTGTCTTCAACTTATGGCAGTTGAATTATAATATGTCTTAGTGTAAGTCTCTTTGAATTTCTGTTTTTTCATATTATTTAGTCTTCCTTTATCTGGAAATCTATATCTTTCCCAGGTATGGGAAGTACTTGGTCATTGTTTTCTTGAATATGTGTTATCATCCTTTCTCTCTCTCTCTTCTCTTCCTGGGATACCTATAATGAGTATATTTGCCTAACTGATAGTGTCTTATAAATCCCTTAAATTATCTTCATCCTATTCTATTCTTTTCTTTTTCTTTTATTTTTGAGTTCATAATAGTTTACATCATTATGAAATTTCAGTTGTACATTATGATTGTCTGTCAACCAATAGGTGCTCCCTTTCAGCTCCTGTGCCCACCCCCACCCCATTTCCTGTGGTAAGCACTGATCTGTTTTCTTTGTCATGTGCTTGTTTATATTCCACATATGAGTAAAATCATCTTGTGTTTCTCTTTCTCAGTATGGCTTATTTTGCTTAGAATAATTCCCTCCATGTCCATCCATATTGTTGCAAATGAGATGATTTAGTCTTTTTTTTCTGACTGAGTAGTATTCCATTGTATATGTATACGACATCTTCTTTATCTAATCATCAGTCAATGGACACTTAGATTCCCATGTCTTGGCTATTGTGAATAGATCTGCAATAAACATAGGGGTACATATGTTGCTTTGGATTGGTGATTTCAACTTGTTTGGGTAGATATCCAGTAGTGGGATAGCTGGGTTATATGGTATTTCTTGTTTTAGTTTTTTGAGGAATCTCCATACTGTTTTCCATAGTGGCTGCACCAGTTTGGATTCCCACCAGCAGTGTATGAGGCTTCTTTTCTCTCCACACCCTCTCCAACATTTGTTATTTTTACTGTTAGTGATTACAGCCATTTTAATAGGCATAATGTGGTGCCTTAGAGTAGTTTTGATTTGCAATTCCCTGATGACTAGTGATGTTGAACATCTTTTTGTGTGTTTATTGGCCATCTGTATATCTTCCTTGGAAAAATGTCTGTTCATATCATCTGCCCACTTTTTAATCAGGCTGCTTTGTTATTGTTGTTAAGTTGTGTTAGTTTCTTATATCTTACAGAGATTAATTCCTTATCAGATATATGATTTGCAAAAATTTTCTCCCAAATGGTGGGTTGTCTTTAGGTTTTGATCCTAGTTTCTTTTGCCTTGCAGAAGCTCTTTGATCTGATGAAGTCCCACTTGTTTATTTTTTCTTTTGTTATCCCTCTCTGAGAACACATGATATTCGAAAAATTCCTTTTAAGATTAATGTGGTAGAGTGTGCTACCTATATTATCTTGCAGGAATTTTATGGTTTCAGGACTTATCTTCAAGTCTTTCATCCATTTTGAGTTTATTGTTGTGTATGGCATGAGATAACGGTCTACTTTCATTCTTTTGCATGTGACTGTCCAGTTTTCACCACACCATTTATTGAAGAGACTGTCTTTTCTACATCGTGTGTTCTTGGCACCTTTATTGAAGATTAGCTCTCCGTATATGTGCAGTTTTATTTCTGGGCTTTCAGTTCTATTCCATTGATTTCTGACTCTGTTTTGTTTTTTACCAGATCGCTGAGTTCTTGTAGTACATTTTGAAGTTAGGTATTGTGATACCTCCAGCTTTGTTCTTTTTTTCTCAGTATTCATTTTGCAATTTGGGGTCTTTGGTTGCCCCATATGAATTTTAGGATTCCTTTGTCCTATTTTCATGAAGAATTTCATTGGGATCCTGATTAGGATTACATTGAATCTGTAGATCGTTTTCGGTAGTATGGACATTTTATCTATGTTTATTCTTCCAATCCATGTGCTTGGAATCTCCTTCTATCTCTTTATGTCATTATCTCTTTCTTTCACTAACGTCTGACACTTTTCATTGTTTTCACTAATGTCATACTTTTTACCTCCTTAGTTAAATGTATTCCTAGGTACTTTATTCTTTTTATGTGTGTGTGATTGTAAATGGAATTGAATTCTTGAGTTCTCTTTCTGTAAGTTCAATATTAGAGTACAGAAAGGAACTGAATTTTGTGAGTTGATATTGTACCCCACAACTTTACTGAAGTTGTTAATTATTTCTAATAGTTTTGCGTTGGAATCTTTATGGTTTTCTATATACAAGGTCATGTCATCTGCAAACAGTGAGAGTTTCACTTCTTCTTCCCTATTTGGATTCCTTTAAATCCTTTCTTTTGCCTAATTACTGTAGCCATTAAAAAAAAGAACCTGCTTAGAAGGGTGTTGTGATCAAGGGGGATCCCTTGATGCATGATCTTTGTAAGTTACTTTATTTTGGAATCATCCTTGTGAAGCTGGAGAACAGTTAGCCATTAATGATTAAGCAGCTAGTAACTAAAGAGTTTTTTGCAGTTATTAATTAAAGCTTGTAGTTGTTTGCCTACCCATTGTTAACTGTGCTACTTATGCAAGATATGATCCAACTGCCACTAGGTGCCTATTGATAACATCTCCCTGGCACCTGAGTCACCATGGTAATGGATGTTTGAGCTGTTTTTCAGGAATTGGGAGTTGATCTCTGCCTGGTTCAGGCCAGTCAAGACCACCCACCCTCCCACCAACCTGCATGGCTGACCTATTGGTGATCTCCTGACATCAAGGAGAGAAGAAAACCTCCACTCTCAGATCATTCCTATACCAGCATTTTGTGAATATATGTCCTAAGAAGAGGCGTGAAGTTTGACGATTACCTCACTCCTCCTTGACTCCAATCATCTATCCTTAAACTTCAGACCACCTTGACCCCTACTCCATAAATATCCCTAGTCTTCATCTTTGGGGAGGTGGAGTTTAGATTTGTTCTCCCATCTCCTTGCGTGGCTGCCTTGTGATTAAGCACTTTCTCCACTGCAAACTTGTCACTTTGGTGATTGGCTTTCTGTGTGACAAGCAAAATGAACCTTGGTAAGAATTTGTTTAGCCAGTGAGGAAGCAAGTCAAGATGGAACTTCTCTCTATGGCTCATCAACCCCTTGCCAGTGTGAGAAGCCTTTGGATTGGTCCGAGCAGCGGGCTGGACCACTTGTTCCAGGGATCATTTTGGGATTTTTTTTTTTCCGCTCTGGTTTTGCGCTGCCAATCCCAGCACTTAGTTTTGCTTTGCAATACAGACATGGTTTCTGGGTTTGGGAGACATCTTTTCAGTGAGTAACTTTGTTATTCATAACCTGATTCTTCCTTCCTCTTCCTTCTGGTTCAAATGTTGAAAAGGAAGCATTGGTTGGCCTTCACTATGAGGGTTTTGATTTGTGGGATGCCCAATATTAAGGAAGAATTAGGAGATTCATCCACAGAAGTTATCTTGGGTTTTTTTTGGTTTTTTTTTTTTTTTTGGAGTTTGAGTTGTAGCTGCAGCATAAGTAAAGCTTTGACCAGCCATGTCTAACTTCTCAGACAATGGGAGACTAATTCAATTCCCACCTGCAGCCCATTTGGTCACATTCTCCAAAATTAGGTGACTTTTAGTTATGAGCATGAAAAGGAAAAAGACAGTATTTTTCAGTAACACTGAATGTCTACAATATTCTTTATACTCTGGAGAAAAATGTCCTGAAAATGGATACTTATAGTACAATCTTGCAATTAGATCTGTTTTGTAAATGGGAAGAGAAACGAAGTGAAGTACTTTATGTTTAGTCTATTATGTTATGTCATAATAAGCCTGTATGAAAGAGATGTAAGATTTTGGTTCAACAAGAGATAAAGACAAAAAACCTGTTTTGCTTGACTCTGATAAAAAGGACAACTTACTGCTAATTCAGTCAAATACCCTGGCTACTCCTCCTCTACCCTCATATGATGGAACTGTTGCTCATCCACTGCTACCACATGAGCCACATCCTAGACTCAAGGCCCCCTTCATCCCCAAGGATCAAAATACAGGAATGGTCCCCCAATCTCTTACCTGCTGTGATATCCAGTTTGGTCAAGGAGCTGTCCAGATCTCAGTGGGGAAATATGCATTAAGGCAAGTTGCCAGTGAAGTTGTAAACACTGCGGCTGGGAAGACTATGGATTAATTTCAGTCTAATCTCCTTTTTTGAACTTTGTACTTGTTTAACTGTAATAATACCATGCCTAGCTATGGAAATGACCCCACAAGAATGGAAAATCTTTTTTTTGTTTTTAGTGAGGAAGATTCACCCTGAGCTAACTGTGTATGTGGGTCGCTGCCACAGCATGGCTTGATGAGTGGTGTAGGTCCATGCCTGGGATCCGAACCCACAAACCCCAGGCCACCAAAGTGGAGCACATAGAACTTTAACCACTCAGCCATGGGGCTGGCCCCTAGAAAATCCTTTTACACCAATTTTTGCTATCCATAAGCCAACATGGGCAAATATACAAAACCTATTGAACACCCTCCTCACTTCTCAAGAGCATTGCATGGTTTTAGAAATAGCAAGGGAGGAAGCAAATTGGCTACATTCAGAAACCACAGGCAGCCCTTGAGAGAGCTGATAAGACAGTTGTAGTGCCAACCACCAACACCAACCGGAATGCGAATGCAGGGGATAGAGCCAGAATTGAACGTTATTGACAGGCAGGGCTTTGAAAAGGGGTTCCCAAAGCATAGGAGCTTAAAGTACAGGACATAAAGCAAAAGCCTAGTTGAAGTATTTTTAGAAAACATTTTTGAGGCATATAGGCAAGATACAGATATAGATCCAGAGGCACCAATAATGTAAAAATGGTAAATATGACTTTTACTAGCCAAAGCAATCCAGAGATTAAGAAAAAACTGCAAAAATTGGAAAAAGCCCTAGGGATGCCAATATCACAATTAGTTGAGATTGCCTTCAAAGTTTCCAATAGCGGGTATCAGGTTCAAGAGAGAAATGAGCAAAGGAGGATGAAACAACAAGCCATCTTGCTAGTGGCTGCATTGACTCAAGGACTGCCCTGCAGTCCACCACGAGGAAGAAGCTGACCTAAGGTAGGAGGTCCTGGGCCCCTAACTTCAATTTACAAGGGACACTCTACTGTGGGACCCTATCAATGTGTCTACTGTAAGCAGAAGGATTAATGGAAAACTGAATGCCACAGCCTAAATGAAACTCTTAAAGAGGATTGGCAACATGCAGTGTGCCAAATGCCTGAGGTCACTGAGAGTGAACAAGAATGATGGGGCCCTGGGTCTCCTTCCAACCTCACTGATCTTGTTACCATTTCTGACATGGAGCACCAGGTGACTAGGATGGTGGGAAAAAGTCTTTTGGACTTTCTGATTGATACAGGGACTACTTATTCAGTTTTGGATGTTTGGCATTCTAAACTCTCTGAAAACACAGTACTGGTGATGGGGATCTTAGGAGAACCCTTGAATGGGTCATTTCTCCAACCCCTAGACTGTCGAACAGGTAAAATGTACTAAAAACATAGTTTCTTTTGTATGCCTGTTCTATTATTGAGACAAAATTTGCTGACCAAACTGAATGCCAGACTGCTTCATGCCTGGACAAATAGACATGAAGGTACCACCTCAACAGGCTTGTGTTCTCCAAGCAGTACTGTTACAACCAACTAAGGGACTTCCACTGGAGATTCCAGAAGAAATCTTACAAGAGGTAAGACCAGACAACGGGTGGATGGGAGACCAGTGTGGGCAAAGACAGAGGTGCCTATACATGTTAAAATTCATCCTGAGTTGAGAATTCCAAATTTGAGACAGTACCCACTAAAGGATCATCCTAGGTGAGGTATTCAACCTCCACTGACTGCCTTTCTCAAATATGACCTCAACTGCCCTTGCTGGTCCCTATGTAACACCCCAATTTTACTGGCGCAAAAGCTCAGCACACAGGAGTGTGCTTTATTTAAGACTTAAAGGCAATTAAGCAGATTCTGAAAGATATCCACCCAGTGTTGCCCAACTCTTATACCTTGCTTACCACATTTTCCGGACATTTCAGTTGGTTTACAGTTCTGGACCTCAAAGATGCATTTTTTTTTATTACCCTTGAATCTTGACTCTCAAGAGCTGTTTGCTTTTGAATGGGTGGATCCAGGGACTAACATCAAACAACAATATTGTTGGACTGTCTTCTCTCAGGGCTTTGAGAATGCCGCCACTATGTCTGAAGGAATCTCAACCAGAGTTTTGAGAGGTCTCCAATTAAAAGTGGGTGCTCGTATCAAACATGTGGATGGCATTCTGATTGCTAGTAAGACCCAAGAGACCTCAGACCAGAAAACAATTTTGACTTTGAATCTCTTAGCCAGGAAAGCCTACAAGGTCTCCAAGAAAAAGGCCAAGATCACACAGCTGTCTGTTAAATATGTGGGTTTTGAGCTATCCCAGAGGCAGGGAAGCCTGCTCCCAGACAGGAGAGAAGCACTGACTAGGGTGGCAGAGAAAACTGAGAGGATTCCTGGGCATGGTAGGATTCTGCTGTACCTGGATCTCTAACTGTGGGTGGTAGCTAAGCCCCTCAGTGAGGCTGTCAAGGTGGAGACAATGAACCCCTTATTTGGACTGGAGTATGTCATAGAGGCTTCCAAACTATTAAGGGGAAGCTGCCCACTGCACCTGCTCTAGGCTTCCCAGACATTAGAAAGCTGTTTGACCAGTTTGTGCATGAAAGGCAGGGAGTTTGCCTTAGGGTACTAAACTAGAATCTGGCTAATGTGAGGAGGCCTCTTACCTATTTTTCCAAACAGCTGGAGATGGTGACTAAAGGATGGCTCATCTGCCTGAAAGCAGTAGCAGCCACCTGTGACTTGTTACAGGAGGCAGACAAGTTTACTTTGAGTTAGACCATCACTGTGCTGGAATTGGAAGAAGAAGTACACTTCTCACTGTGTACTTCCACTTTTGGAACAAAAGGGAGGATACTGGCCCACCTCTGAGAGGCTAGGTAAGTTTCAAGCCATACTTCTCGATAATCCTAATATCACTCTGAAAGAAGTTTTCATCTTAAATCCAGCCACTCTACTTCCCACTAGTCCTGAAGAGCCTGTAGATGATTGTATTCAGATAACTGAACAAGTTTATTCCAGCCATCCTGATCTTACAGACCTACCATTGGAAAACCCAAACCTTGAGATATTCACGGGTGACAGCAGCTTCACGGAGCAAACACCATGCTGAGCTGGAGATGCTGTGGTAACCCATCAAAAGACTCTGGAGGTGGAAGCTCTACTGCCAGGTACCTTTGTACAAAAAGCAAAACTTATAGCTCTGACAAGAGCCCTTCATTTAGGTAAAGACAAGAGGGTGACCATTTTTACTGATTCTAAGTATGCTTTTTCAGTGACCCACGCCCATGGGGCCATTTGGAAAGGAACAGGATTATTAACTTCCAGGGAAAAAGGAGTTAAACATGCTGAGGAAATTTTAAACTTATTAGAAGTTGTCCTGGAACCCAAAACAGTGGCCACTGTTCACTGTCCGGGACTCAAGAAATCGGGTTGTCTGACTGCCAAAGAGAACAAACAGATCAAGCTGTGAAACTAGCGGCCAAGACAAAAATCCCTAAGTCCATGATAATGGTCCTGATTTTTGAAGTGACTTTAATGAAATGCCACCCAAATAACTCTCCTGAAGACTTAGAAATGGGCATTCATGGGGGTTTAAATGGAGTCCTACCAATTCTTAGGATATTGGCATCAGGAACACAAAAGAAGGATGGATTTATAATAGAAAGGAATTATCTATGTCCATAAACAGCTTAGTGAGTATTTAATAAGTGATATTCATCAGAGCACCCACTATTGGAGAAAGTCCACCCTCTAATGGATTCAGAAATTCATTATGGGAGCAAATATGCAAAGGACCATTGAAAAAGTGGTTCAGAATCTTATGGTATCTGCCAAAAATTATCCAAAGATGGGACCCCCACCAATATTAAAATAAATCCAATCCAGAGGCACTGTAGCTGGGGAAGATGGGCAGATTGACTTCATAATGATGCCAAGAGCCACCTGGAATTTCAAGTGTTTACTAGTATTCATGGACACATTTACTGGCTGGGTTGAAGCCTTTCCCTTCCAGTCTGAAAAGTCTTCTTAAAAAAGAGGTTAAAGTCTTATTAAAAGAGAGAATTTCAAAGTTTGGATTATATAATTCTATGCAGAGTGACAATGGAGGGGCACTTATGGCAAGGATTATACAGGAGATATCTGGTGCCTTGAATATTCGCTGGAAACTATATGCTTCTTGGCAGACACAGTCTACTAGCAAAAAGAAAAGATGAATCGTACATTTAATAAGGCTGCAGCTAAAATTTGCCAAGAGTCTAATTTAACTTGGGACAAGGCCTTCCAGTTGCTGTGTTTCAGGTGAGGGTAGCCTGTAGAAGCAATCTCCAGTTGAGCCCCTATGAAATGTTATATGGGAGACCCTTCCTATATTTTAAATATGGCTTGGGGGCAGTTGTAGGTTACTCAGATTAAAGAACTAGACACTGTCGGGTATGTACAGTCTTTGGGATCTACTCTAACCGTACACATAAAATTGCCTTTAGCAGGTTAATCTATCCCACAAATTTTCCTCTACATCACCTGTGTCTGGGAGACCGCATCTTATTAAAGTCCTAGAGAAACAAGCATCCAGAGGACTAACTACATTCCTGCTGGACTGGGCCCTATGAAGTGCTGCTAGTAACCCATTCCTCAATAAAGATGAAAGGAGGTAAACCATGGATCCACCACACTAGAGTGAAGTTGGTTGCATAAGAATTGTCAGACCCACCACATCTCATCTACCAGAACACCATGGGAAATGGGAAGCATGCCATGGGAGAACATCATAGCTGAGTTGATCCTAATCTCAGCTAGTTCCACACTCCAAACACTGACTTCTCCTTACTACCTGCCCCTTATTCTTATGAACCTCTAACTGACTTCAAGCTGCTTTTCAGGAAAAGGAAGAAGACATGAGAGAGATGTCCACAGTCAGCTGGGGTTCTTACATCCTAGTCACACTTGTTTTGATAATTTCTCTCTTTATCATACTTTTCTATTCTTGCAGAACAGCTGTGCATTCACTGGAAGGTGACAAGGGTTGAGCCATTTTCTTTGCTGGTGCCAGATAAGTAACTCTACAATCTATTGCTAATCTTCTAGAATTACTCCTCTAACAATCGTGGTCTCATTAAGATATGGCTTCATGTTTTTCTTGATGAATTATTTCATCCATGTTTATTGTTGGAAGAATAATTCACTTGTGAGAATTTCCCAATCTTTGGCAAATCTGGGAAAATTACAGAATGTCGGATATGTCATCAGAAAGTTTGTTCAGTGCATGAACATCAGGATCCTTTAGTAGCCCCTGTTACAAACTCTATCAGCATGCCAAACATTAACTGTAATTATTCGGGCCCACCAATAAACATAAGTTATTAGAGTGAGGCTACTGCATCTTCACTCCCCCATACCATGCACGTATGTATGCACAGTGACAGCTTCTTTTATATAGCTAAGAAATCCTTCGTCATGAATTCCTTTCAAATCTTTCCGTAATTTCAAAGGAAAATTTCCATGAGTGCTTTAAAGAAGTAAGACCCTTATGCATATATGGGGTTTCTATGGTGCTAACAGCTTAAATGGCTTTTAACTGTTGCCTTTCTTACAAGGAACTTAAATATTAGTAGCTATGCAAATACTACTAAAGAGGGCCATAATGGAGGATAAAGTTTTAGTAAGTTTTGAAATCAGTAGTGTAGGTTCTCCAGCTTTGTTCTTCTTCTTCAAGATGTTTTGGGGCTGTTATATATCCTTTGACCTTGATCATCTTTGTCCAGCACCCTACTTTGAGGAACTCGATCATTGCTGAATCCTTTCAAATCTTAATTAAGAATTAATACCCAAGAAAAGATGACCAATAAAAAGAAAAGAGAAGTGAACTGGGATGTCTGCTAATATCAGAGAAATGGACTTTGAGTCAAAAATTGTTACTAGAGGAGCCAGCCCCATGGCCAAGTGGTTAAAGTTCCACATGCTCTGCTTTGGTGGGCCAGGTTCATGGATTTGGAACCCTGGGTCCAGACCTACTCCACTCCTCAGCAATGCTGTGGAGACATCCCATGTATAAAGTAGAGGAAGATCAGCACAGATGTTAGCTCAGGGCCAATCAGGGAGAGTGATATCATGAAGATTTCAGTCCCCCTCACAGGAAGACCAACTAGTGACTATCCCCAGACAAAGACTCCATTGTAAGAATCCTAGAGCATGGGAGTGAGACTGAAGCACAACTCTGGACCATAGAGGCCAAGAAAGGACACATTAGAAGCTAGGATTATCAGCTACACTCATATCACTTTGTTCCTCACTCTGTCCAGCACAGCATCACACCAAGAGGGCACCCTTAGGTCTATAGTGTCTCCAGTGAGAAAATGAGAGCAGAGGTAGACATCTAGCTCCTCAGCATTGTAGGGTGCTTCCAGGAACATACTAGGATCTAGCCTCATAGGGATCACTGGGGAAATCTTTAGGGTTTGACCACTAACAATCAGAAGGAAATGCATAATGAAGTGTAGTTATAGTAACTAGCCACTCAGATCTTGGCAGATTTCATTTCTCCTCACAGCAACCAAAAAGATCCTAGCCAGCAGCTCTGCCCATCTGCAGAACAGAGCTGCTGGCTCTGTCTGGCTGGGGAGTCCAGTGGACAGTTCCATCTGATTTGGGTCACCAGCCATCAAGTATGCTGTCTCTGGAGCCTCTTCTGTGGCCTTTTCTAAGCAAGCAAGCAACCTTGAAGTCCTGCCAAGCTGCTGAGTAAAGCCATCTACCGTCCTGCCTGACCAAGAAGCCTGATCAGAGAACCTGGACAGCTGCAGAGCCCATCCCACAACTGCACTTGGGCAGGAAACCAACCTAGCAGGCCTACTTAACTATTAAATATAGACTCTGGCCCTGAATAACCAGGAGACTTAATAGTGATGCTGGACAGCCTTGGAACCCAACTTATGATACTGTCTAGTTGTGGAGCATATCATATAGCTCCATTCCACAGCAGAGCTAAGCCTACAGACTTGCCCAATGGCTGAATGCAACCTGCAGCCTCAGCCAGGCAGGGAGCCCAGCCAGTGATCCTGTCCACACATAGAAGATAGCGTGAGGCCCCATCCAATGAAGCAGCCTGGACAGGGACAAGTCTCTAGGGCACCACCCAAGTACAAGATAAAACTGGGGGTCCCTTCTTACCAGAGTCCAGCCAATGAGCTTGCTCAGCATGGCAGCACAGCCAGCTACCTACCTAATTTTGAAGCCGAGACTACAGCTCTGCCCAACAATGGGACACAGTCTGTGTCTGTGTGTAATTGCAAAGCACAGCCTGGGGCCCTGTCAAACTGCAAAACTTGCCTGCAGCCCCACCTGAAGATAGAGTCCAGCCAGTGGCACTATCCTGTCAAGGATTTTACCCCGAGACTCTGCCCAACCAGAAGCAATTTAAGAGTTCAGCTGGTACCCTGCCCAATCAAAGAGTCCCACCAGTTGCATAAGCCAACCAAGGAACACAGCCAGTGACCTTACATGACCAGAGGTAATTGCAGAGCTGAGCTAGTGGCCTCATATGACCACATAGCATAGCCAGCTACCCCACCCAACTGTTAATCCCAGCCAGTGGCACCTTCTTGACTTCAGAGAATGGGCAGTGGCCTTACTGAAATAGAGAGCAGATATCAAGCACTGACTGCCCAAGGATGCCACCAGCTTATCCATCTAAAACCCCTAGCTTATCTGACAAGTGTAGAACTGTCTCTGCTAAAGTGAATCTGTAAAGACACCAAAAGGAAATCCTATACTCATATGTGCAAGAAATCAAGGATGATAAAGAATCAAGTAAACATGACACCTTCAAGGGAGTCATGAGGCTCCAATAACCAACCCTAATGAAATGAAGATCTATGAACTACTCAACAAAGAATTCAAAACAATCCTCTTATAGAAGTTCAGAGAACAGCAAGAATACATGGACAGAATATTAATCATTTTAGAAAAACAATCCATAAACAAAATGAGTTCAATAAAGAAAGAGAAATTATGAAAACAAAACCAAGGAAAGCAGAAATTCTACAACTGGAGAATACAATGACTGAACTGTACAATTCAATAAATAATTTCAAGAATAGATTTGGCAAAGAAGCAGAATCGGTGAACAAGAAGGTAACTCATTCAAAATATCCCAGTCAATAACAAAGTGGGGGCGGGGGGGGGGGGGGGTTGGAGACAAATAAAGAAAGCCTGTGAGATGTATGGGACACAATATAAATAAACAACATATGTATTGTGGGAATCCCAGAAGCAGGAGAGAAAAAGTCTGTTTAAACCAATAATGGCTGAAAATTTCCCAAACATGGATAAAAATGCACAACCAATTCATGAAGCCCAAACAGGTTGAATCTGAAAAGGGTTACATCATGAGAAATTATAATTAATTTTCAACAGTCAAAGACAAGAAAATAATTGCGAAGGCAGCAAGTAAAAAGTAGCTGATCACCTAAAAGAGAACCCCATGAGGAGACCTCATCAAGATTACAGTGTAGGCAGACTCTGAACTCACCTCCTCCCACAAATACGAACAGGTTACAACTATTTTGGGAAAAATTACCCTGAAAACTGGATAAAACGAACCACCACAACAAGGCACAGTCCTGACTGAGGCAGAAGAGGCAGAAATTCCTTCTGGAGAGGTAAAAAACCCCATCTTTGTGAGCCTTGGAGATTCACAGCTGGCCAGGCAGGAGCCACCCTAATATATGCAGCCCTCTCTTGGGGAGGGAAGTCCTGAGTGGGATCCTGTTACTTCTACAAGCATCCTTCAGACTCACCACAACTAAGACGAGTGTCATAATGTCTGGCTTTGCTGGCTATTAACTTCATAGGGGAATACCCTGGAAAACCTATAAGGCAAAAGCCAAAAAAACCCTGGCTCTTAAAGGGTCCATGTGCAAATTCACACATTTTGGAAGGCAAACTAAAATCAACAGAAAGAAGGTTGAACAGTCCTTTGGTGAAAAGAGACTGACCTGGTAGGCTCTTGGTGCATCTCGGTGACAGGTGAGACCTATACAGAGACTGAAACATTTGTGGTGGCCATTGTCATGACCTAGTACAGCTTTCCTGACATAGACGCAGGCAGACACCATTGGAGTTCTTCCACTGCCCTGATAGCCCAGAGCCTGCCACATCCACTAGAGTGAAGATTTAATCCAATTTAGCCAGAGCAGGCAGCCTTCCCTAGGGACCAGCCCCCTCTAGCAGCAAGCCCTCAGGCTACATGTCAGCCTGCATAGACCAGGTGCCTTCATCCTCTACAGGCAGGCGATTGTGCCTGGCTCTGTGGGCCAGGGCCAGGGCCTGTGTGAGGAACGGGTGAACTGTGGGGGACATTGGTGGAGAGGTGTGGACCTCTGCAGTGGGACATTGGGGTATGCTCTATGGGGTTGGGAAGTGTGTACAGACCAGGACTGTGTTGATGGTGTGTGTGGAACTGTGGGGATGGGGCTTATCACTGGCAGAAGACCTGTGCCTCAAAAACAGCCACAAAGAGTATCAGGCCCACCTACCAAAGCCTGAAACAATTATGGCTTCCATGCCTGGGGCCACACCTGCAATCCTGAGAGCTCAACAGCCTTGCAGGTCTGAGGCCTACAACAACTGTAATTCCCTGAGCCCAGCAACCAACTACACTGAGTACCTACCCAATTAACAGCAAAACTGAAATAGGAGTATGCTATGAGACCTTTTCGCCAAGGTACTGAGACTCCTCAAACCAGATTTACAAAGAGCTGGCCAGAAAAGGAAAGACTAGACTCCCTGGGTACCTTCATTAAGAGCAACCATGCCACAGCAGAAGGACACAAGTACCCCACACAGGGGTCACTCCTGGATCATTTGGACTGGGGACAAGAGGGAAGAACACTGCTGGGCCTCAAAAGGCATCTCTTACATAAGGACACTTCTCCATGATCAGGAGACATAGGCAACTCCCCTAATACACAGGTGTAAGTACAGAGAAAGAGGCATAATGAGGAGGCAAAGCAACACATTCCAAGCAAAGGAACAGGAGCAAACCAGAGAAAAAGAAGTAAATGAAACAGAAATAAGCAATCTACCTGACAAAGAGATCAAACAAAAACTCACAAGGATGCTCACTGATATTGGGATAAGACTGGATGAACCGTGAGAACACCAACAAAGAGTTGGACGATATAAAAATGAACCAAGCACAAATGAACAATACAGTGCTGGAAATGAAAAATTCACTAAAGGTACTCAATAGCAGACTAGACGGTACAGAAGAACACATCAGTGAGCTGGATGAAAGACCAGAGGAAATCACCCAAGGTGAACAGATAAAGAAAAAAGAATGAAAAATAATGAGAACAGTCTAAGGGCACTCTGGGATAATAACAAGCACAGTAACATTCTTATTCTAGGCATCCCAGAAGGAGAAGGGAGAGACAAAGGGGCAGAGAATCTATCTGAAGAAGTAATAGCTGAAAACTTTTCAAACCTAAGGAAGGAAACAGACATCCAAGAACAGGAAGCACAGGGAGCACAAAACAAAACAAACCCAAAGAGGCCCACACCAAGACACATTATAATTAAATGTCCAAAATTAAAGATAAAGAGAGAATCCTAAAAGGGACAAGAGAAAGATAACAAGTGACATATAAAGGAAAAGAGAGTGTCATGACATATTTGGAATGCTGAGAGGAAAAACCCTACAGCCAAGAATATTCTATCCAGCAATGTTATCATTGAGAATGGAAGGAGAGATAAAGAGCTTCCCAAGTAAAAATTAAAGGAGTTTATCACCAAGAAACAAGTTATACAACAAATGCTGAAGGGATTTGTTTAAGTGGGAAAGAGAAGACCACAATAGGGATAAGAAAATTATCACAAACACACTAAAACCTACGAGGAAATAAAATTGCTAACAAAGGCTAAACTATAGTAAAGGCAGCAGATCAACTAACTGTGAAGATAAGATGAAGGTTAAAAGACACAAGTACTAAAATTACCTATATCAATGATAAAAGGATAATGGATAGACACACACAAAACAAGAGAGTAGGTATGATTTCAAAAACATAAAATGTTGGAGGAGTGGGGCAAAAGAGTAGAGCTTTTAGAAAGAGGTCAAGCTAAAGAGATTATCAACTCAACATAGATTACTATATACTTAGAATATTATATAGGAACGACATGGTAATCACAAAACAGAAAACTGTAAAAAATAAACAAATAAGTACGAGGAAAGAAATCAAATGTATTACTACAGAAAGCCATCAAACCATAAGGGAAGAGAGCAAGAGAGGAAGAAAGGACCAGAGAAGAACTACTAAAACACCCAGAAAAAAAAGTAACAAAATAACAATAAGTACATATTTATCGATAGCTACTTTAAATGTCAATAGACTAAATGCTTCAATCAAAAGACATAGGGTGGCTGATTGGATTGAAAAACAAGACCCATCTGCATACAAGACACACAATTCAGACCTAAATACACCCGTGAACTGAAAGTGAAAGGATGGAAAAAGATATTCAATGCAAATGGCAAAGAAAAGATAGCTGAGGTGACGATACTTGTATCAGATAAAACAGACTTTAAAACAAAAACTTTAACAAGAGACAAAATGGGGACTAGATGATGATAAAGAGAACAATCCAACAAGAGAATATAGCACTTAAACATATCTGGGCATGCAACAGTGGACGACATAAATATATAAAGCAATTATTAACAGACATAAAAGGAGAAGTAGACAGTAACACAATAATAGTAGGGGACTTTAACACTCCACTTACACCAATGGATAGATCATCCAAACAGAAGATCAATAAGGAAACACTGGCCTTAAGGACACATTAGACCAGGTGGATTTAATAGATATATACAGAACATTCCATCCAAAAACCACAGAATACACATTCTTTTCACATGCCCATGGAACATTCTCCAGGATTGATCACATATTAGGCCACAAAACAAGTCTCAGTAAATTTAAGAAGATTAAAATAATACCAAGCATCTTTTCTGACCATAAGGGTATGAAACTAGAAATCAACTATAGGAAGAAAATCAGAAAAGCCACAAAAATGTGGAGATTAAACAAAAGGCTACTGAACAACGATTGAATCAATGAACAAATCAAAAGAGAAATAAAAAATTACCTAGAGACAAATGAAAGTGAAAATGCAACATGCCAAATTCTATAGGGTACCACAAAAGTGGTTCAAAGAGGGAAGTTTACAGCAATTCAGGCCTACCTCAACAAACAAGAAAAGTCGCAAATAAGCAATCTAACAGTGCACCTAAGGGAATTGGAAAAAGAAGAACCAACAAAGCCCCAAATAAGCAGAAGGAAGGAAATAATACAAATCAGAGCAGAAACAAAGGAAACAGAAACTAAAAATACACTAGAAAAGAATCAATGAAACCAAGAGCTGGTTCTCTGAAAAGATAAACAAAATTGACAAACCTTTAGCTAGACTTACCAAGAAAAAAAAAGAGAGAGAAAGGTTCAAATAAATAAAATCAGAAATGGAAGAGGAGAACTTACAACAGACACCTCAGAAATACAAAAGATTATAAGGGAATACTAAGAAAAGATATACGCCAAGAAAGTGTATAATCTAGAAGAAATAGATAAATTCTTAGAAACATACAACCTTCCAAAACTGGATCAAGAAGAAGTAGAAAATTTGAATAGACCAATCACAAGTAAGCAGATTGAAACAGTAATCAAAAACCTCTCAAAAAATAAAAATTCAGGACCAGATAGCTTCCCTGGTGAATTATAGCAGGGAGTCAAACAAGACTTAATATCTATCCTTCTCAAACTGTGTGAAAAAATTGAAAAGGAGGGGAGGCTTCCTAATTCATTATATGAAGCCAACATTATCCTGATACCAAAACCAGACAAGTACAACACACAAAAAGAAAATTACAGGGGCCAGCCCAGTGGCGCAGCAGTTCAGTGCACATGTTCTGCTTCTCAGCGGCCCAGGGTTCACCAGTTCGGATCCTGGGTGCGGACATGGGACCGCTTGCATACACCATGCTGTGGTAGGCGTCCCACATATAAAGTAGAAGGAAGATGGACACAGATGTTAGCTCCGGGCCAGGCTTCCTCAGCAAAAAAAGAGGAGGATTGGCAGCAGTTAGCTCAGGGCTAATCTTTCTCAAACAAAAAAAAAAAACAGAAGAAAGAAAATTACAGACCAATATCACTGATGGACATTGATGCAAAACCCTCAACAAAATACTAGCAAATTGAATACAACAATACATTAAAAAGATCATACATCATGATCAAGTGAGTTTCAATCCAGGGATGCAGGTATGGTTCAACATCCACAAATCTATCCACGTGATACACCACATTTACCAAACGAAGAATAAAAATCACATGATCATCCCAATAGATGCAGAGAATGTATTTGACAAGATACAGCACCCATTTATGATAAAAACTGTAAATATAATGGGTATAGAAGGAAAATACCTCCGCATAATACAGGCCATATATGACAAACCCACAGCTATTATCATTCTAAATGGGGAAAAACTGAAATATATCCCTCTGAGAAAAGGAACCAGACAAGAATGCCCAGGTTCACTACTCTTATTTAGTACAGTATTGGAAATCCTAGACAGAGAAATTAGGCAAGAAAAGAAAATAAAAGTGATCCAAATCAGAAAAGAAGAAGTGACACTCTCATATGTGCATATGACATGATTGTATAGAGAGAAAACTCTAAAGAATCCACTAAAAATATTTTAGAAATAACAAATGAATACAGTCAAGTCACAGGATACAAAATCAACATACAAAAATAAGTTGCAATTCTATACACTAATAATGAATTATCAGAAAGAGATATTAAGAATGCAATCCCCTTTACAATTTTGACAAAAAGAATAAAATACCTAGGAATAAACTTAAGCAAAGTGGTGAAAGATCTGTACACTGAAAAGCATAAAACATTCTTGAAAGAAATTGAAGAAGGCACAAGGAAATGGACAGATATTCCATCTTCTTGAATTGGAAGAATCAACATAGTTAAAATATCCAGATTTCCCAAAGCAATCTGTATATTCAGTGCAATCCCCATCAAAGTTCCAACAATATTTTTCACAGAAATAGAACAAAGAATGCTAAAATTTATATGGAACAACAAAAGACACTGAATAGCCAAAGGAATCCTGAGGAAAAGGAACAAAGCTGGTGGTATCACACTCTGTGATTTCTAAATATACTACAAAGCTATAGTAACCAAAACAGCATAGTACTGGCAACACAAACAGACACATACATCAATGGAACAGAACTGAGAGCTCAGAAATAAACCCACACATTTATGGACAGCTAATTTTTGACAAGGGAGGCAAGAGCATACAATGGAAAAAGGAAATTCTGTTCAATAAATAGTGTTGGGAAAACTAGACAGCCACATGCAAAAGAATGAAAGTCGACCATTATCTTACACCATGCACAAAAATCAGCTCCAAATGGCTTAAAGACGTGACTATAAGACCTGAAACCAAGAAGCTTCTAGAAGAAAACATAGGCAATATGCTCTTTGACACTGGCCTTAGCAGCATATTTTCAATTGCTGTGTCTGCTTGGGCAAGAGAAAAAATAAACAAAGGGGACTACATCAAGCTAAGATTCTTCTGCTCAGCAAAGGAAACCATGAACAAAATGAAAAGAGAACCTAACAATTTGGAGAAGATATTCGCAAACCGTATATCAGCCAAAGGGTTAATAGCCAAAATATGCAAAGAACACATATATTTCAATGACAAAGAAAAAACCCATTAAAAAATAGGCAGAACGTCTGAACAGAGATGTCTCCAAAGAAGACATATGGATGGCCAACAAGCACATGAAAAGATGTTCAACATCATTAAGTATCAGGGCCATGCAAATGAAAACTACATTGAGATATCACTTCACTCCAGTCAGAATGGCTAGAATTTACAAGACAAGAAACAGTCTGTTGGAGGTGGACAGAAAGAAACCCTTGTACACTGCTGGTGGGAGTGTGATTTGCTGCAGCCACTATGGAAAGCAGCATGGAATTTCCTCAGAAAATTGAGAATAGATCTTCTATACAATCCAGCTATTTCACTGCTGGGTATTTATCCAAAGAACTTGAAAACACAAATGCATAAAGATACATGCACCCATATGTTCATCACACCATTATTCACAATAGCCAAGACTTGGAAGCAACCTAGGTGACCATCAAGGGACGAAAGGATAAAGAAGACGTGGTATATATACACAATGGAATACTACTAGGCCATAAAAAGTGATGCAGTCTGGCCACTTGTGACAACATGCATGGACCTTGCAGGTATTATGCTAAGCAAAATAAGTCAGAGAGAGAAAGTCAAATACCATATGATCTCACTCATAAGTAGAAGATAAAAACAGCGACAAATATATAGCAACAGAGATTGGATTGGAGGGGAAGAGGAGCGGGGATGTGGTAAAAGAGGTGCTTACCCACATGTGTGGTGATGGATTGTAATATTAGTCTTTGGGTGGTGAACATGATGTAATCTAGACAGAATTCAAAATACATTACAGTGTGTACCTGAAAGTTATATAATGTTATAAACCAATGCTACCTCAATAAAAAAGTCTATAACCATCCTTTGTATTCTTGGGGTACCAATTATAATGTCACCTCTTTTATATAACTTTATTTATTTGTGTCCTCTCTTTTTTTGCTTAATGTAGCTAAAGACTCATCTAATTTTTTTCCCACCAGAACCATCTGTTTTGTTCATCTTTTCTATTGTTCCCCTATTCTCTATTTCATTTATATTTCTGCTCTAATCTTTATTATTTTCTTTCTTAGATAACTTTGGGCTCAGAGTGTTCTTCTTTTTATAGTTTGCTTGAGGTGGAAAAATAGGTTGTTTACTTGAGATCTTTCTTTTTCCTCAATGATTTATTAGTATCCCATTGTATGAATATACCACATTTTGATTTTCTTCTTATCTGCTGATGGACACTTGGGTTGTTCCCATCTTTTGGCTATTGTGAATATTACAGCTATAAAAATTGGTGAACAAATACCTATTTGAATCTCTGCTTTCAATTCTTTTTATATGCAGCTATGAATAGAATTGCTCGGTCGTGCGGTAGTTCTATGTTTAACTTTTTCAGCAACAACCAAACTGTTTCCCACAGCAGTGGGAATGCGCTGTTATACATTTTCACTAAATAGAGATATATAAGTTGATGGGTTTTATTTTTCTTTCAACATTTAAATATTTTGCTCCATTCTCACTGCTTGCATGGCCTTTGAAGAGTAGTCTGACATAATTATCATCATTGTTCTTCTATAGGTAATGTGTTATTTTCTCCATTGGTGTCTTTGAAAATTTTCTCTCTGTCTCTGGTTTACTATAATTTGAGCATGATATACCTTTAAGGTTTGGTGTCTGTAATTAGTTTTGGAAAGTCCTCAGCCATCATTATGTCAAATACTTCTTCTACTCCTTTAAGTCTTTCTTCTCCTGCTTTTCCTGTTGCATGAACATTATACCTCTTGCAATTTTCTGATGGTTCTTGAATATTCTGTGCCATTTTCCACTCTTTTTCCTCTTTGCATTTCAGTTTGGGACATTTTCACTGCTATATCTTCAGGCTTTCTTACTCTTTCCTTGGTTGAATCCAGTTTACTGATGAGCTTATCAAACACATAATTATTTCTGTTACAATGCTTTTGATTTCTGGCATTTCATTTCAGTCCTTTCTTAGAGGTTTCTGGTTACATTACTCTTCTGTCCTTGCATGTGGTCTACTTATTCCATTCTATTCCTTAAATCAATCATAATTACTTAAATTTTCCATGCAAAAATTCCAAAATCACTATAATACCTGAATCTGGTTGTGATTTCTGCTTTGTCTCTTCAAACTATGTTTTTTCTTGCCTTTATAATGTTTATAGTGTCTTGTAATTTTTTGTTGAATTCTGAACATTTTGTATCTGATAATAAAGATTGAGGCTAGAAGTTGGGCTGTGATTAATATTTTCTCAATAGATGACAGAGGCTTCAGTTTTCCTCTTCTTCTTTTCTTTTTTTTTGTTTTCCTTGGATTTTTCTGGAATTCCTTATTACACTGAATCTGTGACATACAGTTCTCTCAGTCTCACAGTTATAATCAACTGTTAATATACTGAGGCACTGTTGATGTAGTGGTAAGGCATTTGGTAGGGAAGTATTCATGATCTTATGTTAAGTCTTAGTGTTTTTTTTTTAATTATTATTTATTAGCGATCCTCAGTCCCTGGAATATGGCCTTCAAAAGTGTGTCCTCCCCACAGTATGTGACAGAAAGGCTAGAGAGCCTGGATCTATCTAATTATTCTTCCAGGTTAGATAAACCTCTGGTAGTTTCCCTTGATGGCAACCTTTGTTGCACAGAACAGAATAATGTTCTAGGGTTGTTGCAAAATGGTTACTTTTCCCTCTCTCTCTTAGGAATGTTAGGGAAGTTTTCTCTGATTGTCAATATGAAGATTCCTGGAGGTACAACTCACAAAAACTCTTTAAGGCTGGGACTCCAGAAGTCTTTATTGGTTAAGCTAATCCACGCTTAGTCTTTGAAAGTTAGTAAATTACTTTTTAAGTATTCCTATCTGAGCCTGGCTGTAGAATCTTCTGCTGATAGTTAGCTGTGATTCTCTGTATTTGCCTATCCTTCTAGTTTTGGGGATAGCAATGTGCCCTAAGACCTCAATTCTCTGACGGATCTACGAAAAATCACTGATTTTTTTCTGTTATGTTACTGTCTTGTTTTTAAGGTATGAGTGAATTTCAAGCTCTTTGTATAGTGAGCTAAAACCATAGGAATGAAAGTTCAGAGGAGGGAAAAGTCAGTGTTGGCTGGAACAGTAAAGGGAGAGTGCAGGTGGAACAGTGGTTCTCAACTTGGGTGATTGTGACTTCAGGGAATATTTGACCACCTCTGGAGACATATTTGGTTGTCAAACTTGAGGCAGAAGGGTGTGTATTACTGGGGTCTAACGGATAGAATTCCACAGATGCTGCTACAAAATATCCCTCTTTCCCAGGAAAAGTTATCTGGCCAAAAGCATTAATATTGCTGAAACTGAGAGACTCTGAGGTAGTATTTAGACTTTGTGCTGAAACTCGACATGTGAGAAGGATTTCGTGAGGCCAAGGAGATAGTGGCTGGAGTATGTGGAGGGCATTTGAGGAAGAAGGGGTAGTCAAAGGCAAATCAAAGATGAGAATTCATCTACATTTACTGGCCAGGGCATGGTGACTCTGAAGAGAAGTGTAGGTTTTGGTAATAAGAATATGCAACACTGGCTCCTAAATGTTGTGCTAAATGTTGACTTTAAATATAGCACAACAGCAAGAGTCTCTTGAATTCCTAGAAAATTCTAGATTATCTATCAAAAAGGAGTTTCATGATTCATTGATAGTAATGAATATCATATAAACAAGTCACAGACTCAAATGACAAAAAGAGCAAGCAAAGCCAAAGACACAACACTTAAATGCACAACTACTTTCTCTAAGTTTACTGCAGTGGGTATAACATTACCCAGCATTCCAAAAGTAACCTGGTTTGGAGTAAAATGGTTCTAATGTTTCATTGCTAATAGGTTATAAAGTGGGGAGTGGGAATTCAGGAAAGGCAATGTAAAGTTGAAGTTCCACCAGGAATTTAAGTTAGTCAATCACTTGCTCATTATAGATATTGGCTTTACCAAAAAATTTGTTCACTGGGAGAAATGAAGAAGTGTGGAGAGATTTGAAGTAGACGTGATTGGAAATTTGGTTAACTGAAACAATCTCGAAACAGATCAACCGTACTTTATGTGGAAAGAATCACAGAATCAGGAGATGGTGGGGCAGGGAGGCCCTTGGATGGGATGCAATCTGACCTTTTCCTCATACCAATGAGAAAAGGGATGTTCTGAGAAGGTTGGGAGTCACCCATTATATTGCTGGTAATAGAACTGAAATCTTGGTTCCCTTGCATCCTACTGTCTCCTCAGTTTTCAAATCTAAATATGTGTGTGTAGTTGTGTCAAAGAGACAGGACTAAAAGTAACAGTCAATATTAAACTGAACTTTTAATATATGTAGTTATATCCTGGATGCCTCAATTTGTTCTTTTGATTAGTTCTATCTGTAGTCTCATCAGAATCCTGAATACTGATTTTTTTCCTGACTAAAATGCCTAGTGCACAGCACTCAGAAGAAAAATTCTGGGACAGATGAGATAAAGACTTTGGTCAGAAGATGAAGACTGGGGAAGTCCAGAGCCCTTTAATTGATATAGAAACACTACAATTATATGAGGAAGAAAATAGAAGTGTAAATACTTTCTGCCACTCCATGTGGAGGCCACACAGGATACCGAAAGTAAACATTTTTGGAAATATATGAAGGAATTAGCCTCAGTACTTTTAGATCACTGACAGTGTAGAAAATTCATAAGTATGGGCAAATCTATAAAAATACAAAGTAAATTGGTGGTCACTTGAGACTGAGGATGGGAAGGGGGATTCATTGCAAATGAAAGTGAGGGATGTTATTGGGGTGATGGAAGAGTTCTCAAACTGGATTGTGGTGATGGGTACCTATCAGTAAATTTTATAAAGATAATTGAATTGTACACTTAAAATTGGTAAGTTTTATGATACACAAATTATGCCACAATAAAATTGTTTTAAAAAATACAAAAAAAATCAGGGCTTCCTGGTGGCATGGTGGTTAAGTTCACATGATCCACTTCTGTGGGCCAGTGTTCACAGGTTATGACCCCGGGTGCAGACCTATGCACCACTCATCAGGCCACATAAAGGAAGAATGGCACAGCGACAATCTTCCTTAAGCAAAAAAAGGATGACTGGCAACAGATATTAGCTCAGGGCCAATCTTCCTCACACACACACGCACACAAAATAATAATCATGGGAACTGAGGGCAGCACTATTTTAATTACTCTCCACCCTCCTGACCAAGGCTAGTGAAATAAACCCTGACAGTCATATTTCTTCTTATACTCACCTTTAAAGCAGGTCTCACGGATATATCCAGTTCTCTTCCAAATTACTTAGATAGGGATAAGAAAAACAATTATACTTCAGCCTCCTGCAATGATATTTTCATTACACTTGTGATTCTTAACCTGGAAACTACAAGAAAGTCTTGAGTTTTGTGCCATTTCCAAATGTGAGAGTCACATATGACTGAATAGCTGATTTTCAGGATAGCCGGGAAATGCATGACTGACTTTTCTCTCCAATGATGATGGGTTTACTATTATGGAGTACAAAATATAAATATTCAAGATTTTTAAACCCATATTGTTAATGCATGCTATTTTTCTTTGCTGTTATTTATCATCATGGTTTTATTGGAGTGGAAAGAAGAGATGGGAAACCTGTGATCACATAGTGGCAGTATTATTCACAAGACACCTACAGGGTAAGGTTGAATGACAGTGAGGAGCATCAAATCCTTGCAGCTTCTGTAAGAGAGAAAAATAAATATGTTTATGAAACGCACACAGCCTGGTCTCTAACAGTGACAGCATGCTTTTGAAATAAAATGTGTGACGCACTGGTGAATGTTCCTTTGGCTTTCAGGAAGAGAATCAAAAAGCTCAAAAATGGAGTCTCAGACCACAGAGAGAACGAGAATCAAGGGTTCACCCAACATAACAAAGACCAATGGAAAGTTTCCTATGCAGTTTATGTAGTGCAATATTGTCTGTGATGCTGTAAATCAGGACCTTAAAATAAAACTTTCAGAAAACAGAAACATTTTAGAAGCATCAGTTCAATCAATCTCCTTTTTCACTGCTTTCAAAACCAATTATCCCCTTCTGATTTTCCTTTAGCTACTTAAAAATTTCTGTGTAATTTTGTGTGAGGAGAGACTTTTTAAAATTATATTAATTCTTTGAACGTCATTATCTTCTCTGGGTCAGCATCAAGAAAGAAAAATGGCACTGTATTTCCTTATGTAAAAATAGCATCCCAGCAGATATCACTTACCATACTGTTTGGCTTCCTAAGTCCATGATAACAGTGCCCTGGACCTTGGCCTGATAAATATTTAAGACAGGCACTCATTGGGAAATATTGTTCACAATATTTTATGAAAAGATTTTAGGTAAAAGCAGAACAGTGTGATATAATGGTTTATTTATTTCCCCCAAGTAACTCAAACTTTTTAAATAACTTCAATCCTGGGGGAAAAACCAGTTATGTGTTATAATATTTTTTCTTCCTTCCTTCCTTTGTTCTTTTTTTATCATGAGTGGGAGTAGATCAGTTGTCACCTTGTTGAGGAGGAGCTGACTTTTTCTACTTTAGGTTGTAATTAATTACCTGCTTCTCTGACTTATTGCTCAAACAGAGAAAGTGAAGGGGATCTGTTGCAGGACTGTTTCTTGGAGAAGCCACTGCAAATCTCTTTTCTAGCACTAGCTGTTCTATGGTTTGATTCACTGATGTCTGGCTGGGTTGGGCCATATTCACAGACTTGTCACAGCAGTGGCGGGAGTGGGCCCTGAGGGAGGGAACGGTGAAGGGAGGAGAGAAATCTAGGGAGCAGGGAAGGGAGGACTAGAACTGAAGAAACTTGAGAAAGAAGCAGAATATTTAGGATGATGGTGATAGTGGGGAGGGTAGTGCACTGTTGACAGTGACCTGTCTGCTCTCAAGAGTTCTCAGTTGCCAAAGGTTGGCAGAGAGCCCCAATAACAGGAGTAGACAATCAGTACTCTCATTATATGGAGTCATAGAGCAACAATGTAATCAAACAAAAATTCAGTGGATAAGATGAACAACTTATGGGTGTGTAGACACATACCTATAAGTGAAACAGATAAAATATATAACATATTACTGTTTACATAAGCTCAAAATACATGTACAGAAAATAGCAATGCATATTTAGAAGAATGCACGACAGGGAACACACTAAACACATATTAGAATGGTTTTCTCTTAGGAGAGATGGGAGTAGGTGCGAGGATAATCAGGTAAATCACAGAAGGGCCATTCATGGGTCTATGATGATAATCATTTGTATCATGAATTGATGAGTTTATAATTCAACTCACTGTACTTGTGCTTAAAAAGAAAAAAAAAACCTCAAAACTTAACAGATGAAGAAAATTGATGTAGTCATATGTCAGCAAACTTATAAATTATTTAAGGAGAGGTGACTCTTGAAGAATTCTGAAGTTATCCCTAATTTGCTCACCAAGACAATGGAGAACCAGCCTCCCATCTCTGGAGGCTTATCCCACTGCACCAAACTACCTCTCCCTTGGTAGATTTAACATAATCCCCAGACTTCCACTGTTTCCCAGGCAGATCTCTCCATAAGAGGAAGCAATATGCAGAAAGCAGCACAGATAGAAGCAAAGTACTGCTTCTTAGCTCTCAATCAAGTTTCCCTTGTTCATAGGAAGCAAGAAGCATTTAGCAGAGGAGAAAAGAGATACAGCCCCATTGACTGAAGAACTGGTGAGTGTGGCAATTGGGTGGGGCTGTTTGTCCTCCCTTGCCTGTTCTGCCTAAGTCTGCTCACAGAGCCCACAGTAGTAGGCAATGGACTCCCAAACCTCACCCTCTGGGCACAGGTGATTGGACCCCGTTTTGGAAGGAGCCAGTCAGATTTCATCTCACAGAATCAAAACTGTGATGCAGATGATCAGAGTTGGGAGCCAAGTCACGTTCTTGACTGAGTAAGAGGAAAGTTTACAGATGCTAGTGGCCCCCTGAGTAGTCTTGGTTCCCTCTGTTCCTAATGACTGAGTTGTTCACTATTCTGTTAGTGACATTCACTATTAGTTCACTATTCACTAATAGTTCACTATTCTGTTAGTTACATAAAATTATTTCTGTAAAATATTGAGATATTTTACATATGATGTCTATCTTCAGTCCTAAGAATGGGCTTTGAATTTAGTGTTACTTCACCTATAATAATTTAAATACCACTTTTCAGATAAGAGTTAACTCCACAGTAGTTTGGATCATTTAGAATTCCTGACTCAATCCACATATTATGTATTACAAGATGGATTGAGTCAGATTAAGGCCCATGTCAATAGTTTAGTTTGTTATCTCTGTTGTAGCAAAGTACAACAACCTGAGGGGCTTAGACCTACAGAATGGTTCACTTTTGAAGAATGATTTTGAAGGATCCAGAATTCTAATTTGACATTTGTTTCTTTCTCTCAAAAAAGATGGCTTCTTTTTTTCCACATAATTGAAATGTAATTAGCATATAATATGTTTAAGTTCAAGGTGTATAACGTTGTTTCGATACACTTACGTATTACAAGTTGATTACCACCTTTGCTGCTCTAGGTAGCACTTCTATCACATCACATAATTAATGATTCTTTTTGTGTTGAGAACATTTAAGATCAAGATTCTTAGCAACATTCAAGCATATAATATACAGTATTGTTAACTATTATGACAATGTTATACATTAGAACCCCAGGAGTTTAAGCTTACAACTGAAAGTTTGTACCCTTTGACCAACATCTTCCCATTCCCTCATGCTCAACTCCATGGTACCCACCATTCTACTCTTTATTTCTATGAGTTTAGCTTGTTTAGATTCTACATATAAGTGATATCATATAGTATATGTCTTTCTCTGTCAGACATTTTACTTAGTTTAATGCCATCAAGATCCATTCATATTGTCACAAAAGGGAGGCATTTCTTTTTTCTCATGGCTGAGTAATATTGTATATACATACCACAACTCCTTTACTCCTTCATCCATTTATGGACCTTTACGTTGTTTCCATATCTTGCCTATTATCAAAAGATATGCTACAATGAACATAACAGTGCAGATATCTCTTGGAGTTACTTTTTTTATTTCCTTTGGAGATGGAATTGCTGGATCATATGATAGTTCAATTTTTACTGTTTTTCTTTGTACTGTTTTCTATAGTAGTGGAACCAAAATACATTCCTGCCAACAGTGTACAAGGGTTCTCCTCTTCCACAGACTTGCCAACAATTGTTATCTCTTGTCTTCTTGATGATAACTATTTTAACAGGTGTTAGGTGATATCTCATTGCAGTTTTGATTTGCTTTCCCTGATCATTAGTGATGGTGAGCACCTTTTCATGTACCTGTTGGCCATTTGATCTCTTCTTTGGGAAAATGTGCATTCAAGTCATGTGTCCATATTTTAATTGGTAGGGTTTTTTTTTTTACTATTAAGTTTATGAGTTCTTTATATATTTTATTAACCATTATCAGATATATGCTCTTTGCAAATATTTTGTCCTATTGTAAGTTTACCTTTTCACTTTATTGATTGTTTTTCCTCTGGAACCTGAGAAGAGCTTGTTGAATCACCCTTGCATCTGATGGAAAATTGCTATTGATTATAGTGTGTGATCATCTTAATGGGCTGTTGAATTTAGCTTGCTAATATATTATTGATAAGTCTTGCATGTATATTCATCAGTGATATTGTTTGTTTTCTTTACTTGTAGTGACCTTATCTAGCTTTGGTGTCAGGTAATGATGACCTCATAAAATTGGTTTGCGGGTGTTCCTTCCTCTTCAATTTTTCAAAAGACTGTAAGAAGTATTGCTATTCTTCCTCTTTAAATGTTTGGTAGAATTCAGCTGTGAAGCCCTGCTCTTGATCTTTCTTTTTAGGAGGTTTTTGATCACTAATTCAGTCTGCTTTCTCATTATTGGCCTGTCTATACATTCATTTTCCTCATGATTTAGGTATTGTAGGTTGTGTGATTTTAGGTGTTTATCCCTTTCTTCTGGGTTATTCAATTTGTTGGCAAATTATTCTTCATAGCAATGTCATATGATCCATTGTATTTCTGCAGTATCAGTTATAACGTCTCTTAAATTTCTGATTTTATTCTTCTATCTTTTTCTCTCAGTTAGTGTAGCTTAAGAGGTGTCAGTTTTATTTTTTTATTTTTAAAAAACAGCTCTGAATTTTGTTGAGTTTTTCTATTGTGTTTCTCATCTATTTCATTTGGTTCTGCTCTGACCTTTGTTATTCCTTTCTTTTGCTAACTTTGAGGTTAGTTTGTTCTTTTTCTAGTGCCTAGAGTTATAAAGTTGGCTGTTTCTTTGAGATCTGTCCTTTTTATTTTGTAGGTGTTTTTGACTATAAACTTCCCTGTTAGAATGGCATATGCAGTATCCTATAGGTTTTGTTTTGTTACGTTCCCATTTTTTGTTTTAAGATATGTTTTATTTCTCTTGATTTCTTCTTTGACCCATGGATTATTCAGGAGTGTGTAGGTTAATTTCCAAATATTTGTGAATGTTCCAGCTTTCCTCTTGTTATCATTTTTTAGTTACGAAAGAATTTGGTAGGAAAAGATTCCTGATATGATTTGAATATTCTTAAATGTGTAAAACTTGTTATGTGACGTACTATATGATATACGCTGGAGAATGATCTGTGTGCACTGGAGAAGAATGTATATACTGATGTTGATGGATATAATATTCTATGTTTCTCTGTTGGATCTGTTTGGTCGTATTATATTTCAAATCCAATGTCTTTTTGTTGATGTTAAGTCTGGATGATCTATCCATTGTTAAAAGTGGGGTACTGAAGTCCTCTACCACTAATTTATTGTCTGTTTCTCCCTTCAGATCTGTTAGTTTTTGTGTAATATATTTAATGGTGGTCTGATGTTGGGTGCATTATATTTATAATTATTATATCTTTGATGAATTGACCACTTATCATACCTTATAACCTTCCTTACCTCTAGGTATCACTTTTGACTTAAAATCTATTTTGTCCAGTGTAAGTATAGCTACCCCTGCTCTTTTTTGATTTCCACTTGCCTAGAATATCTTTGTCCATCCTTTGACTTTGAGCCTTATGTGTCCTTGAAGCAGAATTGAATCTTGTAAGTGGTATATAGTTGGATCTTCTGTTTTTAATCCAGGCAGCCACTTTATCGTATGACTTTTAATTGGTGGATTTAACGGATGTAAATGTAAACTAATTAGAACTTACTAATGCCGTCTTATTGTTTTCTGGCTGTTTTGTAGTTCTTTTCTCCTTGCTTTCTGTCTTGTTGCCTTTCTTTTTGAATTGATTATTTTCCATAGTGGTATGCTTTGATTCCCCTCTTGTTATGGTTTGAGAATCTTCTTTAGGTTTTTGTTTGTGGTTATCATGAGGCTTACCTAAAACATCTTATAGCTATAAGAGTCCATTTTACACTAATATCTTAATTTCGATTGCAAACAAAAACTCTGCCTTTTATCCTGATTTTAAATTTTGATGTCTCAGTTTGCCTCTTCTTATATTATATAGTCATTTGTAAATTACTGTAGCTAGAATTATTTTCAATACTTTTGTATTTTAACTTTTATTGTAGAGTTAAGTGGCTCACGCACCCATATTACAGAATCAGAATATTCTGAATTTTACTATATACTTTCTTTCATCAGAGTGTTATAAATTTTTATGTTACTAATTGGCATCACTTCATTTCGGCTTGTGAAGAACTCCTTTCAGCATTTCTTGCAAGGCAGATAAAAATGGGATTAATTTCCTCAGCTTTTGTTTATCTGGAAAAGTCTTTTTCTCTCTTTCATTTCTCAGTGACAGCTTTGATGCATGAAGTACTTTCACTTGGCAGGGTTTTTGTCTTTCAGTACTTTGCACATATTCCTATTCTTCCTGACCTGTAGGTCTTCTACTGAGAAACATGTGGATAGCATTTTTAGGGTTGCTTTGTGGATTAAAAACTTCTTTTCTATTGCTATTTTAAGAGTTTCTCTTTGCCTTTGACTTTTGAAGTTTTATTGTAATGTGTCATGGAGAGGATCTCCTTAGATTTAGTTTCTGGGGTATTCCAGGAACTTCATGGATGTCCAAATCTCCTTCGTAAATTGGGAAGTTCTCAGCCATTATTTCTTCAAATAAACTTATTCCTTCCTCTCTCTCTGAAACTCCAGTAATTCATAAATTTGTTCTTTTGATGGTATCGCATATATCACAAAGACTTTCTTCACCTTAAAATTCTTTTTGCTGTTCTTCTCCTCTACCTGTATAATTTCAAAGTCCTGTATTTTATCTCACAGATTCTTTCTTCTGCTTTGTCCATCGTGTTATTGATATCCTGTGTTACATTTTTTATCTCATTCATTGACTTCTTCAGCTCCAGAATTTGACTCTTTTTTTTTTTTTTTTATGATAGCTATCTCTTTGTTAAAACTTCATTTACTCATGAATTGTTTTCCTGATTTTGTTGAATTGTCTTTTTGGTTTTTGGGTAATTAACTGAGTTTTCTTAAAACAGATATTTTGAATGTTTTATCAGGTAAATCATAGAACTCCCTGCCTTTGGGTTTGGTTACTACAAGGTTATTGTGGTCCTTTTGTGGTATTATGTTTGCATGATTTTTCCTGTTCCTTGCAGTTTTCCTAGCTATCTTTGCATTTGAAATAGCAGTCACATCCTCCAGTCTTACTGACTACCTTTGGGGAAGAATTCTCTTCCATCAGCCCTACTAGGGATTCTGAGGCTTTCTGCAACCTTCTATGAATACATCTTTTCCACACTTCTTGCTCCTTCTTGTGGCACAGTTCTTAAGCTTGTATGTCTTCTCTTGATCCTGAAAAGCACGTGCCAAGTGCTGACAGCCTCTCTTTTGTTTTTTTCCAAAGGTAGCACTATAGCTCAAGTTTATGATCTCTTCTTGGCCTACAGCTTCAGGCCTGTTTTCTCTGACTGCTCACTAACCATATCCCAAAGCTTGCATTCTCTGCTGCCTTCATGAGTGTGCACTGGAAGCTGGCCACAGAGTGAGTGAATGTGTGGGTGAGTCATGTGGGGCACCGGGGATGCCCATGAGCCACTTTGGGGGATCTGAAGCTGGACTTCTCCTACTGGCTTGTGGCTGGGCTTCTTGTGGAGTCCATCACACAGTTAGGAGAATTCACATCCTTTTAATGCCCTCTTAGAATCCTATGTGCCTTTTACCTAGACTTTTTTGCCCCCAGTCCTGGAGCTCCTGAATTAGTCCTCTGACTGGGGTGAGAAAGAAATGAGTCTCTTCGGCAGCACCCAACATGGCTAGGAAAGCCAACTGTTCCCTCACATGCTCCCCTTTCCCCAATGGGAAGAAGCATGTGCCAAGGAAGATCTTTCTTAGCATTGACCTGTGCCTCACTGGAGGAGAGTAGATGTAGGTAAAGCCAAACTGTTTCCTCATACCTCTTCCAATGCATCTAAACTCACTTTTTTTTTTTTTTCCTTTAAAGCCGATAGAGTGCTGAAACTTCAGCTCTGCAAATGTGGACTTCCTCAAAGGCTCTCTCATCCGTGATTGATTTCTAAGTCAGTCTTATCCAGAATCTCCTGGACCATGGCTGAGAGGGGTTGAAGGTGGTTCGTGGGAACATCAGGATACACAGCCAGGACTGAGGTCTGACTCCCCATTACTTGATGTACAGATGGACAACCCTCTTCCCAGTTCCCTTGGCCTATGATGTTGAATCCCACAGCACCCACAAAGACACTTTGTGGATGTGAGCCAAGTATTTTTTGCTGGGGTGGCAAAAATGAGGGACATTTTATGCCACCATTGATGCTGACATCACTCCTGTTTGCAAGGTTTCTGAGAAGTTGGATATAATTCTTGTCTTTGCTCCTCTATAGGTGACTTCCGTTCCCTATACTCCTTTGGCTTCTCTCAAGACGTCTCTCTCTGAGTTTCTGCAGGTTGAATATGACACGCCTAGATGCAGCTTGTTTGTTGCTGTTTTTGCATTTATCCTTTTTGACATTCTCTGAGCTTCCTGGAATTGTCGTTTGATGTCTAACATTAATTTGGGAAAAATTCTTCGTAATTATTACTTCAAGTTTTGTTTCTTTCCTTTTCTGTCTTTGTACTCATTCTCATACTCCCATTTCACTTGTTAAAGTAACAAACAAGGTGATCATTAGACTGATATGGCTCAGCGCCTCGGTTGCCCATGTAAGCAATTCAAAACTTAAGCCACAATCAATGTACTTGAATTTGAGGGAAGAAAACTTAAAAACAACTAGCATAAATAGCCAACCAGGCTTTCCCAAGTAAGATAACAACTGAAACTTTAGCTTATCAAATAAATGCTTTGCTTTGCTTCCACGTCTTCTCTTTAAAATTCTTTCCCTTAGCTTATTTTGGCAAAGCATTCCTAACAACCTTCACTATGCCTCATTGAATCAATATTTGCTCAAATATGCTCTCAGAAATTTTAACTGCCTTAGCTTATCTTTCAACATGTGTATAACATAGTTTTCCTAATTATCCATTATTCTTGGGTATCCTATTTCTTTTTATCTCTTAGTATTTTTTCTCTTTGTTCTCAGTTTTGGAAGTTTCTACTGAATATTGTCAGTCTCAGTGACTCTTTCCTGAGCCATATGTCATCCATTAATGAGCCCATCAAAAACATTATGTTTATCTCTGGCATTTATTTTTTATTCTTTCTTACATTTCCTTAGAGTTAGCTTACATTATTAATCTATTGTTTTATGTTGTCTACTTTTTTCTAAATAGAGCCCTTGGTATATTAATCATAGTTGTTTAAATTTTCTTCTTGTAATTCCAACATCCTAGCTATATCTGAGTCTGGTTCTGATGCTTGCTCTGTCTTTTCAAACTTTTTTTTTTTTTTTTACCATTTAGAATGCCTTGCAATTTTTTTGAGCAACCAGGACATTATGTACTGTATTTAAAAAAATCCTATAAATGGCTTTCAGTATGTCGTGTGGGCAGAAGTGAAGTGTTCTAAAATCCTGTCATTAGGTCTCAGTCTCTTAGAGATTCTGTGCCCTTCAGTTGTAAACTTCTTATATGCCTCTTAGTTTTTTCCCTCACTTAGGTGAGATAAGATGATTAGGGTGACCTGGAGTTGGGTATTTCTCTTCCTCCAAGTCACTTAGGTTCTGAAAAACTGAATAGTTTAGGTTTTGGTAGAAAAGTTTGCAATGAGCGTAGTCTTTTTTTTTTTATTATTATTTTTAAAGATTTTATTTTTTCCTTTTTCTCCCCAAAGCCCCCCGGTACACAGTTGTATATTCTTCGTTGTGGGTCCTTCTAGTTGTGGCATGCGGGACACTGCCTCAGCGTGGCTTGATGAGCAGTGCCACGTCCGTGCCCGGGATTCGAACCAACGAAACACTGGGCCGCCTGCAGCGGAGCATGCGAACCTAACCACTCGGCCACGGGGCCAGCCCCTGAGCATAGCCTTTTTAAAGAACAGAATGCTCTGACTGATTTCAAAGTGGTTAGTTTTCCCCTCTCGCTAAGAGAAACATGAGAGGATTTCTCTCCACTTTTCACTATGAGAAGCTGGTAGAGAGTTCCAGTAGGCAAGACTCACAACAGAGTGGAAGCCTCCCTGTGACTAGGAGTTTTTAACTCTTTGATTCCCTGGGAATGAAGTTTTTAATGCTAGGATTTTTCTGCTCTGAGCCTCCAGCAATTAACTTATTGTACTACAGGTTTTTCTACAGCAGCATCGGCTCCTGCAGAGTTTTCTAAGCTTGTGGTTCTCTGCTCTAGTAAGTTGTCAGTTTCTGGATGCACCTGTCTGTCTTGGGAATAGTGGATTCCCCTGTGATCTCAATTTTTTGACAGACCTCAGAGTAAAACACTTTCAGTTTCTTCAGCTTTTCACTTGTTAGGATGGAGTGGTATCTTTCAAGATCTTTGCATGCCAGACCAGAAACTGGAAGCCAATTCTTTTTTTTATTATAATAAAATATACATAACATAGAATTTCCCATTTTAACTATTTAAAGCGTACACTTCTGTAGCATTGCGTACATTCACATTGTTATACAGCCGTCAACACCATCCATCACCAGAAATTTTTCATCTTTCCAAACTGAAATTCTCTTCCCATTAAATACTAATTCCCCTTTCCTTTTGACCCCAAGCCCCTGCCAATGACGATTTTACTTTCTGTCTTTATAAATTTGACTATTTAAGGTACCACATATAGATGGAATTGTAAAGCATCTGTCTTTTTGTGATCGGCTTATTTCACTTAGCATAATGTCTTCACACTCACCCATGTTATGTTCTACTTATGTGTCAGAATTCCCTACCCTTTTAAGGCTGAATAATGTTCTAGTCTACTGATATATCACATTTATTAATCCATTTATCTATTCATAAACACTTGTGTTGCTTCTACCTTTTGGCTATTTGGAGTACTGATGCTATGAATAGGTGTACAAGTTCTCTTCAAACCTCTATTTCAATTCTTTTGGATATATGCCCAGAAAGGGAACCACTGGATCACACGGTAATTCAATGTTATATTTTTTGAGGAACCAACATACTATTTACTATAGCTGCTGCACCACTTACATTCCCACAAGCAATGCACAAGCACTGCAGTTTCTCCAAGTTTGTGTCAATCCTAGTTATTTTGTGTTTTGTTTTGATAATAGCCATTTTAAGGGCTGTGAAGTGGTATCGCATTGCACTTTTATTTGTATTTCCCTAATAATTAGTGATGTCAATCTTCTGTTCACATGCTTATTGGCAATTGGTACATATTCTTTGGAGTAATAACTATTTATGTCTTTTGTCTATTTTTAAAAATTGTGCTAAAATGCACCTAGAAATTACCAATTTAAACATTTTTAAAAGTACTCTCACTGGTATTCAATATAGTCAAATTGTTATGCAACCATCCTACTATTCATCCTAATAACTCTTTTCATCTTATAAAACTGAAAGTCTATACCCTTTAAACAACAACTCTTATCCTTCCCTTCCCCAAGCCTTTGGTAACCACCATTTTATTTTCCATCTATAATTTTGTCTATTCTAAGTATCTCATAGAAGTGGAATAATAAAATATTTGTCTTTTTGTGACTTGCTTATTGCACTTAGCATAATATGCTCAATGTTTATCCATGTTGTAGCATATTGCAAAATTTTATTCCTTTTTAATGCTAAGTAATTTTCCATTGTATGCATGTATGACATTTTGCTTATCCATTCATCCATTGATGGACACTGGGTTCCCTATACATTTTAGCTGTTTTGAATGATGCTGCTATGAACATAGTGTACAAATATGTCTTTTAGACCCTGCTTTCAATACTTTTGGGTAAAAGCCAGAAGTGGAATTGTTAGATCATATTTTAATTCTATTTGTAACATTTCAAGAAAAGTCCATACTGTTTTCCACAGCAGGGGTACTATTTTACACTCCCACTAACAGCGCACAAGTGTTCCACTTTCTCCACATCCTTACGATAATTACGGTTTTCTGGTTTTCTGATAGTAGCCATCCTTACTGGGGTGAAGTGGTAGCTAATTATAGTACTGATTCGCATTTCCCTAACTATAAGTGATATTAAGCATGTTTTCATGTGCTTGTTGGCCGTTGATATATTTTTTTTAAAGAAATATCTATTGAAGTCATTTGCCCATTTTTGAATAGGGTTGTTTCTTTTTCTATTTTTGAGTTTAGCAGTTCTCTATATATTTTGGATTTTTTTTCCTTTTGGTGAGGAAGATTGGCCCTGAGCTAACATCTGTGCCAATCTTTCTCTCTTTTGTATGTGGGATGCCAACACAGTGTGGCTTGATGAGTGGTGCTAGGTCCACGCCCGGGATCCAAACCTGCAAACCCTGGGCCACAGAAGTGGAACACGTGAACTTAACCACTATGCCACCATACTGGACCCTATATTTTGGATTTTCACTTCTTATCAGATTCATAATTTGCAAACATTTTCGCTGATTCTGTGGGGTACTTTTTTACTCTCTTGATAGTGTCTTTTCTTAAAAGGTTTTTTTAATTGCAGTAACGTTGGCTTATGATATTGTGTGCATCCTCATATTTCTGTTTCTTTGTAGATTATGTCACGTTCACCACCCAAAGATTAATTACCATCCATCACCATACACATGTGCCTAATCATCCTTATCAACCTCCTCCCTCCCCCCTTCACCTTTGGTAACCACCACTCCAGTCTCTGTCTCTATGTGATTTTTGTTATTGTGTTTCTCTTCTATTTATGAGTGAGATAATATGGTATTTGACTTTCTCCCTCTGATTTATTTTGCTTGGCACAAGGCCCAACAGGTCTCAAATATGGCTAGATTTCATCATTTTTCATGGCTGAATGGTATTCCATTGTGTATATATAACACATTTTCTTTATCCACGTATCCCTTGATGGGCACCTAGGTTGCTTCCAAGTCTTAGCTATCATGAATCATACTGTGATGAGCATAGGGGTGCATATATCTTTATGCATTCCTGTTTTCATGTTCTTTGGATAAGTACCCAGCAGTGGAATATTTAGATCGTATGGTAGTTCTATTCTTAATTATTTGAAAAGTCTCCATACTGTTTCCCATCGTGGCTGCACCAGTTTGCACTCTGACCAGCAGAGTATGAGAGTTCCCTTTTCTCTGTGTCCTCTCCAACACTTGTTGTTTCCTGTCATGTTAATTATAGCCATTCTGACAGGAGTAAGGTGATATCTCATTGTAGTTTTCATTTGCATTTCCCTGATAGTTAATGATGTTAAACATCCTTTCATGTGCCTGTTGTCCATCTGTATATCTTCTTTGGAGAAATGTCTGTTCACGTCTTTTGCCTATTTTTTATATGGGTTGTTAGGGTTTTTTTGCTCTTGAGATATATGAGTTCTTTGTAGAGTTTGGATATCAACCCCTTATCTGATATATGATTTGCAAATAAGTTCTTCCAATTGCTAGGTTGTCTTTTCACTCTTTTCATGGTTTCCTTCTCCTGTGCAGATGTTTTTCAGTTTAATGTAGTCTCCTTTGTTTGTTTTTTCTCTTATTTCTCTTGCCTGGTCAGACATGGCACTTGAATACATACTGCTAAGACTGATGTTGAAGAGTGCACTGATTACGTTTTCTTCCATAAGGTTCATGGTTTCAGGTCTTACATTCAAGTCTTTAATCCATTTGGAGTTGACTTTCATGCATGGTGTAAGGTAATGGTCTACTTTCATTCTTTTGCGTATGGCTGTCCAGTTTTCCCAACACCATTTATCGAAGAGACTTTCCTTTGTTTGTTATATGTTCTTGGCTCCCTTCTGAAAAGTTAGCTGTCCATACATGCATGGGTTTATACCTAGGCTCTTGATTCTGTTTCATTGATCTATGTATCTGCTTTTGTGCCAGTACCATGCTGTTTAGTAATCACAGATTTGTAGTGTATTTTGAAATCATGGAGTGTGATACCTCCAGCTTTGTTCTTTTTTTCTCAGGATTCCTTTGGCTATTTGGGGTCTTTTGTTATTCCATATAAATTTTAGGATTCCCTGTTCTATTTCTGTGAAAAATATTGTTGGAACTTTGATAGGGATTGCATCAATCTGTAGATGGCTTTAGGATGTATGGACAGTTTAACGATGATAATTCTTCCAATCCACGAGCATGGAATATTTTCCATTTCTTTTTGTCTTCTATGACTTTCAACAGTTTTATAGTAATCACTGTACAAGTCTTTCACCTCCTTTGTTTAAGTTTACTCCTAGGTGTTTTATTCTTTTTGTTGCAATTTTAAATGGGATTGCATTCTTAATGTCCCTTTCTGATACTACATTGTTAGAGTGTAGAAACGCAAATGAGTTTTATGTGTTGACTTTTTTATCCTGCACCTTGATCATATTCCCTTACCATTTCTAAAGTTTTGGTGCATTCATTAGGGTTTTCTAGATATAATATTATGCCATCTACAAATAGTGACAGTTTCACTTCTTCCTTTCCAATGTGGATCCTTTTTATTTCTCTCTCTTGCCTGATTGCTCTGGCTAAGACTTCCAACACTAGGTGACATAAGAACGGTGAAACTGGGCATCCTTGTCTGCTTCCTGTTCTTAGAGAGAAAGGTGTCATCTTTTTCTCCATCGAGAATGATATTAGCAGTGAATTTCTCATTTTACTATGTTGAGGTACTTTCATTCTTTACCTATTTTAATCAGTTTTTGTCATAAATGGGTACTGTATCTTGTCAAATGCCTTCTCTGCATTGATTGAGATGACCATGTGATTTGTATTCTTCATTTTGTTTATGGTGTATATCATTTTGATTGATCTGTAGATGTTGAGCCATCCCTGCATCTCTGGAGTAAATCCCACTTGATCATTCTGTATGATTTTTTTAATGTTTGTTGTATTTATTTGCTGGTATTCTGTTGAGAATTTTTGCATCAATGTTCATCAATGATATTGGCCTGTAATTTTATTTTGGGGGGTTTTCCTCTTCTGGTTTTGGTATCAGGGTAATGTTGTTTTCATCAAATGAGTTAGGAAGCTTCCCCTCCTCTTTAAGTTTTTGGAAGTGTTTGAGAAGGATAGGCGTTTTCTTCTCTGAATGGTTGAATTCACTAGGGAAGCCATCTGGTCCTGGGCTTTTATTTTTTGGGAGGTTTTTGACCACTGTTTCAATGACCTTACTGGTGATTGGTGTATTCAAATAGTCTATTTCTTCTTGATTCAGTTTTGGAGGGTTGTATGTTTCTAAGAATTTGTCCATTTCTTCTAGATTCTCCCATTTTTAGCATATAGATCTTCATAGTATTCGTTTATAATCTTTTTTTTTTTTATTTCTGAGGTGTCCATTGTAATTTCTCCTCTTCCATTTCTGATTTTGTTTATTTGAACCTTCTCCATTTTTTTCTTGGTGAGCCTACCTAATGGTTTCTCAATTTTATCATTTCAAAGAACCAGCTCTTGGCTTCGTTGATTTTTTCTATTGTCTTTTAAGTCTTTATTTCATTCGTTTCTGCTCTGTATCTTCTTATTACTTTCCTTTCACTGATTTGCGGCTTTGTTTGTTCTTCTTTTTCCAGTTTATTTGGGTGCACTGTTAGATTGCTTATTTTGGATTTTTCTTTTTTGCTGAGGTACGCCTGTGCTGCTATAAATTTCCCTCTTAGAACAGCTTTTGTGATATCTCATAAATTTTGGCGTGTTGTATTTTCATTTGTCTCCATGTAACTTTTAATTTTGCTTCATTTCTTCATTGATCCAATCATTGTTCAGTAGCATTTTGTTTAATCTCCACATATTTATGGCTTTTCTCATTTTTTTCCTGTAGGAGATTTCTAGTTTCATGCTGTCCTGTTCATAAAATATGGTTGATATTAATTCACTCTTCTTGAATTTATTGAGACTTGTGTTCTTGCCTAATATGTGATCCATCCTGGAGAATGTTCCATGTATATTTGAAAAAAATGTATTTTCTGTGGCTTTTGCATGGAATGTTCTGTGTATATCTGCTAAGTCCATCTGGTCTAATGTGTCGTTTAAAGTCAATGTTTCCTTATTGATCTTCTGTTTGGATCATCTATCCATTGATGTAAGTGGAGTATTAAAGTCCCCTACCATTATTGGGTTATTGTCTATTTCTCCTTTTATGTCTGTTAATAATTGCTTCATATACTTAGGTGCTCCTATGTTGGGTGCATAGATATTTATGAGTGTTATACCCTGTTGATGGATTGTTCCCTTTATCATCATCTAGCGTCCTTCTTTGTCTCTTGTTACACTTTTTGTGTTAAAGTCTATTATGTTTGAGGTAAGTATTGCTACTCCCTCTTTCTTATTGCCATTTGTGTGGTGTATCTTTTCCCAGTCCTTCATTTTCAGTTTCTGAGTGTCTGTTGGTCCTGTCTCTTGTATGCAGCATATATATTGGTATTGTCTTCTTTTCCTATATGCCACCCTATGCCTTTTGATTGGAGCATTTAGTTCATTGACATTTATAGTATCTATTGATAAAGTATCTACAGAATGCCACTTTTTTCTAGGTGTTTAGTGGCTTTTCCCTGTTCCTTTCTTCTTCTCTTATTCTCTTCACTTGTGGTTTGATGACTTTCTTAGTATTATGTTTGGGTTCATTTCTCTTAATTTTTTATGTGTTTATTATAGATTTCTGGTGTGTGATTACCATGAGGTCCATATATAATATCCTTCATTTCTAGTGATCTCTTTTATGTTAATGGTCTCTTCAGTTTGACCTCTTGCTCACAGCTCTACTCTGTTAGTCCTCTCCTCCCACATTTTGTGTTTTTGATATCCTATCTAAGCTCATTTTTTTTTTGTATATGTGTATCTGCTATTCTCTTATCATGGAAATAGATAACTTTAGTACTTTTGTCTTTTGATCTTCATATTATCTTCATAAGTGGTTGATCTGATACCTTTACTTTATATTTGTCTTTACTAGTAATTGTCTTAATTTTAAAAAAATAAGTTTCTTATTCCTATTTGTGGTTTTCTCTTTCCCTGTTAAATAAGTCCCTTTAGTATCTCTTGTAAAACTGATTTCCTGATTATAAACTCCTTTAGTTTTTCTTGTCTTGGAAACACGTTATCTCTCCGTTCATTCTGAATGCTAAGCTTGCTGGGTAAAGTATTCTTGGCTGTTGGTTTTTTCCTTTAAGAACTTTAAATATATTGTTCCACTCTGTGCTACCCTCTAAAGTTTCTCCTGAGAAGTCAGCTGATAGCCTTATGGGGTTTCCCTTTTATGTAATTTGTTGCCTTTCAGGATTCCCTCCTTGTCTTTAATTCTTGACATTTTAAATATAATGTGTCTTGGTGTGGGCCTCTTTGGCCTTATCTTTTTTAGTGCTCTTTTTCCTTCTTGTCCTCGGATGTTTTTTTCTTTCCTTAGGTTAGGAAAATTTTTAGCTATTATTCCTTCAAATAGATTCTTGGTGCCTGTGTCTCGCTCTTCTTTTTCTGGGACACATATAACATGAATGGTTGTGTGCTTGATGTTATCCCAGAGGTCCCTTTGACTGTCTTCCTTCTTTTTAACTTGTTTACTTTTATCTGTGCAACTTGGGTGATTTCTTCTAGTCTTTCATCAAGTTTGCTGATCCATTCTTCTGTATCATCTACTCTGCTATTTAATTTTCAGTGTTGTATTCTTGATTTCCAATTGGTTCATTTTTATATTTTCCAATTCTTTGTTGAAGTTCTTACTGAGTTCATCCATTCTTCTCATAAGATCAGTGAGCATCCTTATGAGTTTTTCTTTGAACTCTTTTTCTGGTAGGTTGTTTATTTCTGTTTCATTTAGTTCTTTTTCTGGGGTTTTGTCCTGTTCTCTTACTTGGAACGTATTCCTTTGTCTCCTCATTTTGCCTCTTTCTCTGTGCTTATATATTTATAATATATATATATAATAACATATTATATATGTGGAATTTATAAAAGCCAAACTCAGGAACAGAAAGAGTAGAAAGATGGTTACAAGGTGCTGTGGGGTGGGCATATTGGGGAGATGTTGCTCAGAAAGTACAAACTTGACCTAGAAGATTAGTAAGTTCTGGTGACCTGATGCCCAGCATAACTATGGCAACAACCCTGTATTCTATACTTCCAAGTTGCTTAGAGTCTAAATCTTAAATTCTCTCACCACATACACACAAACAGTTATGTGATATGATATGGATGTTCACTAACACTATGGTAGTAATCCTATTGCAATAAATAAATGTATAAAATCAACATGTACATCTTAAACTTGCACAATGTTGTATGTCAAATATATCTCAATTAAAAAAAGAAGAAAATTCTGACATATGCTTCAAATATGAAAGATGAGCCTTGAAAATATTATACTAAGTGAAATAAGCTGGTAATAAAAAAAATACATTACTGTATGAGTCCACTTGTGTGATGTACCTAGCATAGTCAAAATTATAGAGACGCAAAGTAGAACTGTGTTTGTCAGGGGTTAGGGGAAAGGGGGAATTAGGAGCTATTATTTAATGAGAACAGAGTTTCAGTTGCAAGAATAATGTTCTAAAATCATCACCCATTCCTTCAATTGGCATCCAAGTGGTTGAACATTCATGTTACCTTCATTTTGTATTTATAATTTGTGTTGACTTAAGAAGTGTGGATTCATTTTATGGCAGGTCTGTATAAACAGACTATATTTTTAGAGCTGTTTTATGCTCCTAGTAAAGATGAGATGAAGGTACAAAGATTTCCCATATACTCCTTGTCTCCACATATGCATAGCCTGACCCATTTTCAACATCACTCACCAGAATGGTACATTTTTACCAAGGATGAACCTATGTTGGCACATCATAATCACCCAAAGACCGTAGTTTAAATTAGGACGTGATGTTGTACATCCTATGGGTTAGCAGAGCATTTTCTAGTTAAATTAGTTCACTCTGAAGTCCTTTCTTTAGAAATAATTGTCAGTGAGTGTCAGTGAATGTAGTATGTTGCTCTAGAAACAAACACTGGACTTAATCATAGGTCATCTCTGATTTTTGATTTGGTGTGTTTAGAAGACCCAACAGAACTTCAACTTCTTATGCCCCTTTGTCTGCTTAGAATGCCGATGGGAACACTGAGATGTGTCAATTGAAGCAGAGGGAATAAAGCATGGGCTTGGAGCAAAGTGAAAACAACAGAGGCAGTCACTATACTGGAAAAACACTGATCCCAGGGGCTTTCACTTCCATCATTCCGGACACACAGACTTAACTCTTTGTTCAAGAAATACCTTCAGACTACTGAGTCTGCCATTTTGTGAGAGGAGAGAGGGCACAAGGTGAGCAAAAGTTCCTGGAAAATTTACATTCCCCAGGGGAGCAGTCCCTAAGCAGTGAATGCCCTGTGGTGGGGGAAGAGTACAAACACTCCATTCCCCTCTCTCTAAAGAGCCAGTTCAGTTTGTAGGTGTTACCTAAATGAGCTCAAGAACTGCCCTATAGATTGAGCTGATGTTACTTACCTAAGAATTTATCTGAATCGTAATCTGAGTCAGCATCTGGGGAACCAAAACAGAAGACAATAGACAGATGTCTAATGAGAAAAAATTGGTATTCTCCTTATAAATTTTCATTTAAACCACCCTTTAATGTTCATAACTCGGGTAAAATTTTGGTCGGAGGTATAGATACTTTGGTTGATGAAGTTCAACTTACTTGAAAAACTTAGGTAAGTGCCATTCAGCTATGTCTGAACTCTAGAGAACATGGAAAGAAAACTCAAAGTAGTGTTTGAAACTGACATGCAATATTGAACATAGGTTAGATTAAATATAATCTCCTATGCCAAGGATATACAAGAAATTTTCCCTCTATCAAAACACATTGAAATAACCATCATTAATAAGAATAATTTATAAAAGAATGACAAGAAGTGTTCTGTCAGATAGAAAAAAATGCCTGTGTAAATTTGTCTTACATAAAGATTTCTATGAACAAAGAGGTTATTACAGCTTGACAGATGCCTAAAATAGCCTTGATTCTATATTTCTTTTCTAATAAAGAGGTTGGTAGATATTTCTTCGGTGCGTCTCTGAATTTTAGGTTATAATACTCAGAAGAAAAGAACCCAAATCGATTGAATTGCAATATTCAGACTATACATAGTCTTCTCCCCCTACCTTCACCTCACATACTTTGAACAAATGAAAAGTCTATTTTCTTCTCCAATGGTAATTGTTCATATCTCTTCTCATGTTGGGTTCTGTATGAGTTTCTATATCCTATAAATACTAATTCTCAAGTACTATTTTACTGTGTACTCTGCTACTTACTGGAGGTATAACCTTGAGAAAATACTAGATCTCTGTAAGACTCTGCATTCTCATTTATAAAATAAAGATGACCTTATCTGTGAAGATGCACAGTACATCTTACTCACGTAGGTGAATTCTGAGAAATCATAGTGCAGAAAAATAATACAGAGCCTATGTGTTCAATAGATCATATATTTTTTGTACTACTCTATAAATAGACACTTTACTTTGAAAGAAGTCAATATTTACCTAACTTTGTTTGATGTCTAAACAAACATATAAAATTCTTATCTTTAAGTTGCATATAGCAAATGAGAGATGCATTATAAAAATCATCTGATTTTACTTCAAAAGAAAAAAATATTTTGTTTTTAGCAGAATTAAACTTAGTTTCCTTAAGCTTGTTTTTCCATGATACATTAGTATTTCTTTTTTTATTAAAAAGCAAAGAAACAAACAGGATTTCTCCTGAATCTGCGAGAGTTACCATTTGTTTATGTTTGTCTCCAAGGTTACTGCTTAATTATTCAAAGCTAGGTGGCCATAAGAGATACCAAATATTTGTAAACAGTTCTTTAGATTTCAAACTTTTTAACAAAATCTGCAGCCACTGGAGGATTATACAAAGTTAGTGAAATAGTTTTTGAATCTCTTTGAGTGCTTCCTTAAATGAGGATAAAGTGACTAGAACAGAAAAGTAAAAACCCACTGACAACATCACCAGCAAATTCCCATGGACAAGAAAATATGGGCTGGCAGAGACAAGCCAACAATACCATCTATGTGGAAGGATATGAAGGGAAGGGAAAGGGGCTCTCATGACTCAGAGACCAGAAAATTTTTGGAACTGCCTACAGGTCTTCAAAAGAAAAGTGGGGGATTCCTATTAGGGAGATCAAGCTCCAGACACCCAAAAGCAGGCAGAGTGATCACCACTGAAGCAGAGTAGTATGCTCAAGCATGTATTTCCCTATATATGTATGCTCTGATGCTATAAGGGTGACAGGTAGCATCTTTATTGCTTCATTCTGATAATGTGGACGTAGCACATCTATCCAAAAATGGGAGAGAGAGAGGAAAGTTTATAAAGAATAAGGGTTTATACAAGTATTAATATTGATTGAGGGTAGAAAGATAGTTCAAGTCAAGTGTTTGGGGAAAGAATAAAGAGAATTAAAAATAATTTACTTGATTGATTTTAAACTTGTTCATAGTAGGAAAACAATAAACAGTGGCCAGGAAAAAAAGTAAGGGGAAGAAACTAAGCTACTATATCAGACATTAATCTAAAGACAACCACTACATAAAAAACTTGTATCTTCCTAATTACCAAAATTACACACACACGTATACGCATACGATTATAGGTATTTGTGTATATATATGTGTATATGTGTGTGGCGGGGCTACTGATTACAAAGATATACAGTTAAATTTAAAAAGCAATGTGAATGAAAGTGTGTATAGAATTCTACTTTGTGTGTGTGTGTGTGTGTGTGTGTGAGGAAGATTGACCCTGAGCTAAAATCTATTGCCAATCTTCCCCGCTTTGCTTGAGGAAGGTTGTTTCTGAGCTAACATCTTGGCCAATTTTCCTCTATTTTATGTGGGATGCCACCACAGTGTGGCTTGACCAGTGGTGCTAGGTCCATACCTGGCTTCCGAACCTGTGAAACCCTGGCTGACGAAGCAGATAGTGCAAATCACTAGACCACTGGGCCAGGCCCTAGAATTCCACTGCTTTTAAGAATGAAAGGACTTAAAGTATGTTTACATATTAATCAATGGAAGAATACGTTATAATTTTTTAAAGTGTTATATATATAGGGAGGTAGAAAGTAGGTTAGAGAGGACAGGGACAGAATGAACACTTCTTTGAATACGTTTTATAGGTTTGACTCAGGGATCATGTAGATAACATGCATAGTTATAAAACAGTTAAACAAAAGTAGAAATCCCTGGAAAATCTCATAATAAAAATGGGAATCCAGTTTATGCCATAGTTAAATATAATTTTAAAAAAATAAATGAAAAAAAAATCCCTAACAATTTTTTTCACACTTAATAATACTTGATTTTCACCTGCCTCCCCCACCCCAACACCCTCCTCCATTATCAGCATCTCTTCCAAAGTACTATATTTGTTAAGCCTTCACTGACACATCACTATCACGCAGTGTTGATAGTTTACATCAGGGTTCAGTGTTGGTCTTGTACATTATATGGGTTAGAATAAATGTCATCATCACTATAGTATCATACAGAGTACTTTAATGGCCCTAAAAGAGTCCTATGTGCTCCACCTATTCATCCCTTCCTCACTTTCTTAACCCCTGGAAACCACTAACCTTTTTACTTTTTCCACAGTTTTGCTTTTTCTAGAATGACATACAGTTAGAATCATACACCATTTAGCCTTAAACTTTGGCTTTTTTCACAAAGTAACACTCATTTAAGTTTCATCCGCGTATTTTCATGGCTTGATAGCTCATTTCTTTTTAATGTTGGATAATAATTCCTTGCCTGGATATTCCACAGTTTATTTATCCATTCATCTACAAAAGGGAATTTGATAGCTTCCAAATTTTGGCAATTATGAATAAAGATGCTATAAAAATCCTTGAGCAGGTTTTTGTGTGGACATAGCTTTCAACTCCTTTGAGTAAACCCCAACAAGTATGATTGCTGAATTTTATAGGAAGAGCATATTTAGTTTCATAGGAAACCATCAATCTGTTTTCTAAAGCACTGGTACCATTTTGCATTTCCACCAGAAATGAATAAAAATTCCTATTGCTCCACATCTTTACCATTTCGTATTATTATTCTGGATTTTGACCTTTCTAAAGAAGTATAGCTGTACCTTATTGTTGTTTTAATTTTAATTTCACTGAGGACTTTTGAATATGAACATATTTTCATATGCTTATTTTCCATCTACATATCTTCTTTGATGATGAGTCTGTTGATGTCTTTGTCACGTGTTTTAATAGGGTGTTTGTTATCTTATTGTTGAGTCTTAAGAGTTCTTTGGACATTTTGAGTGACAGTTCTTTATGAGTTCTGCATTTTGCAAGTATTTTTTCCCAGTCTCTGGCTTGTCTGCTCATTCTTCAGACACTGATTTTAGCAGAGCAGAAGTTTTGAATTTTCAAGAAGTCTAGCTTATCAATTGTTTATTTCATGGATTGTGCCTTTGCTGTTATACTTAAAAAGTCATTGTCATACCCAGTGACATCTAGATTATCTCCTATATTATTTTCTAAGAGTTTGAGAATCTATGTATTACATTTACTTCTATGATGATTCTATGCTAATTTTTCTGAAGGGTTGTATGTCCATGTCTATACACTTTTTGATATCCAGTTGTTCAACCATGTGTTGAAAGGACTATCTTTGTTCCATTTTCTTCTCAAAGATCAGTTGACTATGTGCATATGACATGTATTTCTGGGTTCTCTATGCTGTTCCATTGATTTATTTGTCTATTGTTTCACCAAAACAATACTTTTTGAGTGCTGTGTTTCCAAGCAAGTTTTGAAGTTGGGTAGTATCAATCCTCCAAATTCGTTTTTCTCCTTGATAGTATGTTGACTATTTCAGGGTCTTTTGTCTCTCCATATAAATTTTAGAATCAGTTTCTCAATAACCACAAAATAACTTGCTGGGACTTTGTTTGGTATGTATTGAATCTGTAGCTTAAGTATGGAAGCACTGACATCTTGACAACATTGACCCTTCCTATCCATGAACATGAAATATCTATTAAGTTCTTTCATTTGTTCATCAAAATTTGGTAGCTTTCCTCATATAGATATTGTATGTATTTTCTTATATTTATACCTAGGTATCTCACTTTGGGGATTGCTAATATAAGCAGAATTGATTTTAACCTCAAATTTGAATTGTTCGTTGCTAGTATACAGGACAAAAAATTGACTTTTGTCTATTAACTCTGTATCCTGCTACTTTACTATAATCACATATTAGTTCCAGAAGGTTTTAGTTGATTTTTTTGTATTTTCTACAGAGATGATCATGTTTTCTGCGAATAAATATAGTCTCATTTCTGCCTTCATAACGTTGGTACCTTTTATAGCTTCAGCTAGAACTAAGAATAAGAAGTCAAAAAGGAGTGTTGACATCCTTGCCTTGTAATGGTCTTATTTTCTCACCATTAAGCATAATATTAGCTGTATTTCTTTTGTATATCTTATTTATCAAATTGAGGAACTTACCCTTTATTGCTTGTTTACTGAGAGTTTACATCGTGAATGGTTGTTAGATTTTGTCAAAAGCTTTTCCTGCCTTTATTGGTAGGGTCATGTGATTTTTATGCTTTACCCTGACGATATGACAGCTTACATTAATTGATTTTCAAATGTTTAACCAACTGTACATACCTGAGATAAATCCCACTTGGATGTGGTGCATAATTGTTTTTGTACATTGTTGGATTCAACCTGCTAATATTTATTGGGGATTTTTTTCATCTCTGTTTAAGAGAGACATTAGTCTATGGTTTACTTGCCTTAACGTTCTTATTGTCTGCTTTAGATATTAGGGTAATGTTGGCCTCATAGAATGAGTTAGGAACTATTCCCTCTCCTTCTATCCTCTGAAAGACATTATATAAAATTGGTATTTCTTCCTTAAAAGTTTCGTAGAATTTACCAGGGAACTCTTCTGGACCTGGTGATTTATACTTTGGAAGATTATTGATTTTTATCCAATTTGTTTAACAGATATAGGCCCATTCAGATTATCCATTTCTTCTTGTGTGATTTTTGGCAACAGTGGCTTTCAAGAAATTGACCCATTTCATCTAGGCTATAAAATTTGTGAGCATAGCGTTGTCCATAAGTATTCTTCTTATATCTTTTTAATGTCCATAGGATACATAATGATTTCCCTCTTTCATTTCCCATATTAGTAGTTTGTTTCCTCTCTTTTCCTATTAGTCAGTTGGCCAGAGTCTTAACAACTTTATTGATCTTTTCAAGAATCAGCTTTTCTTTCTGTTGATTTTCTCTATTGATATCCTGTTTTCAATTTTATTAATTTCTTTTCTAATTCTTATGTCACTTCTTCTGCTTTTTTGGACTTAATTTGCTGTTATTTTTCTAGTTTACTAAGGGGGAAGCTCATATTATTAGTTTTGGACCTTTAATCTTTTCAAATGTATACATTCAATACTATAAATCTCCCTCAGTGAACTATATCCCACAACTTTTGATAAATTGTGCATTAATTTTCATTTAGTTAAAAATGTTTTTAAATTTTTGTTGAGATTTTCTCTTTGGTTTATATTTTCCTTAAAATTGGGTTAGTTTTCAAGTGCTTGGAGGTTTTCTTGTTATCTTTCTATTACTTATTTCAAATTTAATTGCTTTGCAGCCTGAGAGCAGACATTGTACAATTTCTATTATTTGAAACTTGTTAAGGTGTGTTTATGGCCCAAAATATGGCCTATCTTATTAAATGTTCCACTTGAGGTTGAGAAAGATGTGTATTCTTCTCTTGTTGGATGAAGTGGTGTACAGATGTCCACTGTATCTACTGATTGATAGTGCCTTTGAATTCAACTATATCCTCACTGATTTTCTCCCTGCTGGATCTATTTCTGCTAGAGTGCTGATATACAACAATAGTAGGTTTATCTATTTCTCCTTGCAGTTCTATTAGCTTTTGTCTTACACAGTTTGATGCTCTGTTGTTAGGTATATACGTGTTGAGAATTGATCCCTTTCTCATTATTCAATGCACCTCTTTACCCCACACAGCTTTCTTTACTTTGTAATCTGTTTTATCTGAAATTAATATGTCTACTCTTGCTTGACTTTGAGTAGTGTTATCGTGGGATAATTGTGTCTTTACTTTACTTTTAATTTATGTTTACATTAAATTTCTTTATTCGTAAAGTGGATTTCTTCTAGGCAACATGCAGTTGGGTCTTCTTTACACATACATTCTGACAATCTCTTTCTCTGTGTTTTTGAGGAAGAATAGCCCTGAGCCAACATCTGCTGACAATTTCCCTCTTTTTGCTGAGGAAGATTAGCCCTGAGTTAACATCCATGCCCATTTTCCTCTATTTTATATGTGGGACACCTGCCGGGGCACGGTTTGACAAGTTACATGTACTCCCCTACACTCAGGATCTGAGCTGGTGAACCTTGAGCTGACAAAGCAAAACGTGTGAACTTAACCACAGCATCACCCAGCTGGCCCCAATCTCTGTTATTTTAATTGTTGCATTTAGATCCTTGACATTCAAAGTGACTATTTGTACAGTTGAATTAATTAACCTCTATCATATCTGTTACTGTTTTCTTTTCAGTGTTCTAGTTCTTTGTTTTTACTTTTTCTTCCACTCTTTTTCCGTCTTTTTTAATTGTACTTGAGTATTTTATATGATTTCACTTTCTCTCCTTTTTAAGATATCAGTTACACTTGTCATTTTAATTCTTTTTGGTGGTTTCCCTAGAGTTTCAACATATGTTTACACCTAGCCCATGCCCATTTTCAAACTATTTAGTCATGTATGGCTTAACAACGGGTATGCATCTTGAGAAATACATTGTTAGGCCATTTCACCATTGTGCAAACATCACAGAGTGTACTTACACAACCCTATATGGCATAGCCTACTGCACACCCAGGCTCTATAGTACTAATCTTATGAATCCTACATTATACATGCAGTCTGCTGTTGACTGAAACATCACGTGGTTTGTGACTGTACCATTTCCTGGGTGGTGCAAAAAACTTATAATAAAAAAGAATATTTATAACTTGTCTCGTTCATTCCTTATATCCTTGCTGGACTTTATTTTACTTATTATATAATTATATATAACCCTTATATAAATAATATAATGCATAATGAAATATACTGTTGGTCTTATTATTTGCAACAACATTAAAGACTGCAGTCCATTATGAGAGATTTTGAATCTTCTTGTGAAACAGGTTTCCAGAATGGCCATCACAATTTCAAATTATCTCAAAAGTTTACTTGTTTTTACTTGTTCATTTGTAGATCAGGAATTTTGGGGGAGTTGAAGTGGAGCTCAGCTTGCTGAGAAGCTCAGCAAGAGAGTAGACAAAAGCAGCAGATTTGGGTTGGCTGCTGCTGTTTAATTATTTAATTATTTTCTCTTAAAGAGGCAGTAAGGTATTTCTAATTTTATTTAGAAGCTCAAAAGATTAAAACAAGTTCCCCATTGTTGCAGCTGGATTTTCCAGTTGCATACATCAGTTTGGGTGAACTGAAATTGGCCCATTTAAGTATATCAATTTTTACAAAACTTCATCTTAGTTTTGCTAACTCTTATACTTTTAATTATAATTTACATTAGAATTCCATTAACAAGTTTTGGTATTACAATATTGTGTAGGGGAAGCATTCCCAGTTAGACATAACATGTATTCCCACAGCAAATATCCAGGCAAAGTCGACATAACCTCTTCTGGTAATATTAGCTTAAACACCTTAATTTTTGTAGTCTTATTCACCTTAGTACCTAACCGTTGCCTCAAACAATTGTTTGTCAGGTTTTTCACTGCGATTTCTGCCTCCTGACCTTTTAAATTTTTCAAACTGGGGTACACAAAACAGGGTTGTCTGATGTCCTTTAATGTTGGGGAGCCAATACGAGGGGGATTCCTTTAGCCCATCCAAAATTAGGCAGTGTTTTATTAAAACATTTGTTTTAAATTCATTTATATCTGTTCCATTTATCGCATTTTTCTTTTAGTAACTAGCTAAAGATTTTTACCCCATTGGCATGAGTCCCATGACTCTTTCCTTTCTGATTTCTCTGTGTTAACATTTTCACTAGCATCTGTAACACTACAAGAAGCTGAGACCCCCAAGTTTGATTAAGTTCTTAAGACTGGTCATTATAGTTTCCTCTTAATTTGGTCTTTTTGTAGGTACCAATAAAACAGCTGTTTACCATGAGAGTTCTCTAAAAAGCTTCCCAACTTAAGGATCCATTGTTTGGACTTCGTTTTTCCCCTCCGGAGTCAAAAGAATACTGGGGCCAATGTGGTGTTACAAAAGAAAGTCATCCATGTTTAGACAATGGCTTCTAAATATAGGTCGACCATGGGCCAAAGTTTTTCCCAAGGGTCTCTTAGGTGAGATAGATGCAGTACCTCCCATTTAACACTTTTAAAAGGAAAGAGAAACAGACAAACAACAACAAACACTAAACAAGCCTATTTTCCCAAAAGCCCTTGCCTTCAAATGGAAGCCGAAACAAAGACCAAAACCAAAAACCAAAGTGCTTTCAGTCCCAGCTTAGTCCATGTCCTCCACTTGGGGGGCACCCAACAAATGAAGATCCACTACGCAGATCTTCCCAAGAGAGCAAGGTCAAGGGACCTCGGTTGTGTACACCAGGTGGACTTACCAAAATCTGGCCAGGGTGTCGCCACTTCAAAACAAATGTAGCCCAGAGTGTTGCCAAGGTACCCATTATTTCCAGGCAGCCCTGTTGGACAAGGTTAACACAAAGACAAAGACAAAAACTACCAGCTGCTTACAAGAGACATCTGCCTAAGTCCTAAACCGAGTTTCTTCCACCACCAAAGCAAAAGTGCCATGGGCCAATGATGTCTGGCTAGCAGCAAGTCACTTGGGGCTGTCCCTGAAACAAGGGGCTCAAGCAGCTGCAGGACAGCTTCCGAGAGAGGGCTTTAGCCAGAGGCCAGTGTACCACAGGTGAGACACACACCTGAGACATTGATATCAAACCAGAACTGAGTTTACCCACCCATTGTGCAGCAAGCCAATCTCTGACACCGGGTGTGGTGGAAGAAAGTAGGGATTTTCTTACTGCACAATACTGAGCAAGCAGACAGGGCAGCTAACACTGAAATCCCAAAATCTCCTAAAAGCTAAAAGGAAGCGTTTTTATTTGGGGTTTTAGGTAGGGGAGGGGAAGCATATGGCCTTGCTGGTCAGAGCATTCCCACCAGCCTGTCTTTGGCCTTCAGACTACTTGCAGAGTGGAGGAACACTGTGACCTTGCTGGTCAGCAGTTTTCCCACAAGCCTGTGTCTCTTTTCGGGGAGGAGATAATCCAGGTGCTTGTCCTTGGTGGTGTCTGTCTCCACGGAGGATAGTGGATTCTGGAGCCAGGAAGCCAGGGAGTCAGCAGGGAATGAGTGTTTTGCTTTTAACTCCATAGATGCTGGGTTTAATGTAGGGAAACTGATATCAGGGTTGGTATCACTATTTTATTTTTTAAGTTATTGGCTACATTATTAATTCCTCTTTTTATGTCTACTATGTGATGGTATATAATTTGGTACTATCAATAAAGTCTGGTTTAAAATATGTGGAATGTTAATAAGCAAAGATGTCAAAATAAAAATGAAATCTGATTTTAAATGATTCATTTGATACACACAAAATCATACTTTTCTATGTGGAACCAAAAAGCTTTTTAGAATTAGCAGAATAGACAAAGTGGGGACAATGTTCCTACTTTCTTTGTTTCTGCATTGTCCAACATTAAAAAAAAAAAGACTTTATAATATGTAAAATTTTCTATTCCATAAATTACTTGTAAGAAATATCTCATTTCTTCATATTTCTAAATAAGGTATCTCTACTCTGAACTCTGGCTCATTTGGCTGGTGGGAAAAACATTCACAGCTATGTCTTGGGAGACTTCCCCTCTTGTCTATGTCATGCAAGGGTCTTGGGGATGTTACTCAGCTCTCACCATTCAGGAAGAGTTGTCTGGTGGCTAATCAACACAGCCACTGCAGAATGGCCCACTCAATGTCTAAGTGTCCCTCAGACACTAAGCAGCAGCACAGAATAAAAGAAAATTAATACCACATACGGACACTAGTCTGATTTTCTGGCTTCATCTGATATGACCTGATCTTGCTCATATAAACTTGGAAGTTATAGAACACACTAGTATAATATAGAGACTTGTAAACAGTCAGCACGTGTCTAATCCTGTTTTCCTAATTGTAAATGAGTCCAATTAGCCTCCAGTCAGAGAGATGTGCTAGGATTTGGTATATGTGGCCCAGAGGAAGGCTTAATAAATGGTGGCTGCTTCTCTTTTCCTTTTTTAAATTTTTTCAATCAGTTCAAGTGCCTCTTCCAGCAGCAAATTCTGTTTGCCTGAAAATACACGGTAGCAAAAGAGTGGCAACGGAGTACAAAATCTCTCTTTGCTTTTTACTTGTTCAAAGATCCTTTTCTGCCGCATCATACATATTTGTAAGACAATTCATTTTTATGGACCCTATTTATGCCTAAAATCCATGGTCTTACATTTAGGTTATGAAGTCCTTAAACTTCATTGGGAGGTCTCTGCTACCAGGCCATCTGGGTTCCCAGCAGGGAGAGGGTGGATCTTGATCATTCCTACCTCCCTGCTCCCTGTTCCCTGCTATATTGCTTGGGAACAGGGACTGGACGTGCCTCACAACCTCCCTCCTCTCTCATCTCATGGATATTCTGCGATCTTGCAACATTTCCACCTACTGGGGGGCCATTCATCTGCAGAAATATGAAAATCGCAACCTGTTAGAAAATGGTGAGATGCATGTGCTATTGACCATAGTATACTTAAGCTGGAAAAATTTCATAGCAATCATCTCCAGTGGTCTTCAATGGAATGGAGGCATTCCCAATTATTATGGACCACCACCAGGATTTAGGGGGTGGGGTCAGTGATGTTAAATGTCCTTCCAACCAAGCACAGGCTTGTAAAATGAAGAATGGTCTCATACAGAATACCTATAGTGCCCCATCCTAGCATCTTGGGAGATGAGGACTCTAAAGCTGTCCATGTCCTAATTGACAGAGCTGCTTGGGAGATGCTTAGTGTAGAGCCCTCATGTTCTCTCTCCCAGATGCAGGTCTGTTTCACACTTCCACACTCTCTTCATCTTAATGACAAGAATGTGGTGCAGGGAAATTACATAACTTGGATGCTGATTCAGTTAGGAAAAGAGGAGGATGTTTATCTTCAAGCTACATGAAAATTATTCACATAAGGCACAAATATAACTCTTAGATCTCCAGGCCAAAGGGTAGTAAACGCTGCATTTTCCCAGAGAAAGAACAAGTTATTACATTTAATATAAAACCAGAGGTCATCTTAAGTGTGGGGATCAATGTACACCCCATGACCCTGGGTACATGATGTGACACTGTATTAAGGCATAGGGCAGGTTAAATCCAGAGGGCAATTTAAAACATTTACCAAACACTTTATTTGAATCTACGAATTGACTCTTTAGGTGATATGGAGAGATTGAAAACAGAGAAGTCAGTAAAAGTGAGCCAGATTAAAAAGAACAGTGAATGATACTGATGGACTGATGGAGATGCTTGGAACATATGACGTGTCAGGGCTAAAATCAGCACAGATGCAACGGCATGAGAGGAACAATGGACCTGCTCTAACATAATGGTTGAATAGCTTATCAGTTCACTTAGATTTGACTACAATCATAAAATGAATTGTATGCAATCCTTTTAAAGGTAGGTAATATTAGACTGACATTTAGGATTCTTTCTGCAATCATTTACTACCTTTCAATTTCATGCTCAACATCGACTTGGTTTCCAAGGTTCACCTGATGGATATGACAGGGTCTCTGCAGAGACTGGTGACATGCTCTGCAAACCTGCACCCTTCATTGTGTGGGCACACAGCTTAGCTTCCTCTGCAGGTGGATTCATCAATGTGGTTATCTTCTTGACAAAGTAAGGGGAGCAGAAGTGTTGAACATCCCTTTTTGGCATGGCCTAGGAAAACTTCCATGTGCCCTACCATCCTTTTTCCCTTCTGCAGTTTGACAGGGACAAGCCAGAAGCTATATTGAAGGCGTCAGAGCCACAAAACAAGGAGAGTCTGGCTGAGTCCCTAGATTACTCCCTGAGGGAGCTATCCACCAATCGGGAGCACTCATTATAGACTTCATATGATTGACAGACTCCTATTGTGGCTGAACGTTTGTATAGTTTTGGGTTTGTACAGCAGCTCGTGTTTCCTAATTCTGGTATCTGTCATTAAACAAAAACAAAAACAAAAATAACCTGTGGGGGGAAAAAAGAAATTCTCACAAATGATAATGTTGTGTGGTACACATTATAACTAAGATATATATACATTTCTGTTGATCAAGATATGGGAGTAACTAACTTCAGGGGTGATTAGTGAGGATCAGAGAAAGCATCACAAAAAGTCTACTGTTTGTTTGTTTCATTGTTATTTGTTTTTTGTATTGCCACTTTCCAAAAAGGATTTTAAGTGGCCAGAGAATTCATAATGTTTGCCTTATTTTTATTATTGTTACTAGCAAGAAAAAAAGTCCAACACCCTCTGCTTCATTTCTCTGCCTCCATGTCTCCTCTTATCTTCACGTCAACTTAATTTTCATTGGTTTAAGTCAGGTGTTGGTACACAACAGCCTGTGGGCTAATCCAGCCCCCTTCTGTTTCTGTGAATAAAATTTTACTGGCATACAGCAATGTTCATTTGTTTACATACTATTTATGGCTGCTTATGTGCTACAATGTTGCACAGAATTAAGTTGTTGTGACAGACACCTCATAGACTGCAAAGCCTAAAATATTTACTAGCTTTTCTTTTGCAGAAAAACTTCGCTGACTTCTGATTTTCATCATTCCAACCTAAACTCAACCTCAGCATGGCACATGCCAATAACCCCTGAATCTTTCCACACCCTTTTCACCCATTTGATCTGACACTGAAATCATTCTTCTTCCAGCCACCACTCATCACACTGCTGCACACCTGTGTGGTCCCCCAAGTCAATTTCACTAACAACCACTGCTGGGTTCTAACATCCCAGAGATAAGTCCAGGCTGCATTTGAAACCCTGAGTTTAGGGATTTTAAATCTTTTCCAAAAGTTATCTTCAATCTAAAAGTCTAGAATCCTGCCCAGTTCCTCTGTGGGTTTGATTGAATACCCAGGTTTGCATTAAAATTCCCCACCCTGCAATTTCAAGAGAAATAATGACAGCGTCTGACACAGAGACCTAACTGAAGACAAGTCACAACGAGCTCTCACGTACATGGTCTAATTGAATCCTTAGACCAAGGCTTAGACAGACATACAAATTCTTAGCTACATTTATAGACTAGGCACCAAGACCCTGTGACTTAAGCAATTTGCTCATGGTCTTTCAGCTATGGTGATGATGCTGATTATAACCTTGATGAAAAGAACAATAACAGAAAACTGTTAAAAGTTTATCATTTGCTCTTACTCCTTTAAGAGCTTCACTCACTGTGCTTTATTGAATACTTACAACTCTGTGAGGGAGATCTTCATTTTGTAGGTAAAAACTGAGGTTTACATAAATTAAATTCTTGTTCAAGATCACATGCAGCTGATCCATTTCAGAGGTAGGATTTAAATTCATTTTCTTCTTTCTACACCACATAACTTTTTATTGTGTAGCAGGATGATATTTTGAAATATTCTTCAGTGTTCCCCTGTCATCCTCATTTCTTTGCTCTGTTTGATCAGCTCCATTTCTTTGACCAATTTTTCCTCCAGTCCATAACCCACTCATTGTCCTACTCCACTCTTTCCTTGTTGTCCTGAGCAAGTGCCCTGAGCAAGGACTTCAACCTCTTTAAGCCTCAGTTTCCACTCTGTAATGTGGACACAATAAACATTACTTGCTCAGCGGGGTGTTGTGAGGAATATACGTGATGAGCAGGTTGAGAATATTCACTCAGGAGCCAAAGTGAATTTTACTCCATCACTTACTAGCTATGGTATCTTGGGCATATCCCTTAATGTTTCTGTGCCTCAGCTTCCCCATCTGTAAATTAGACATAACCATTGTAGCCATTCACAATTGTGAAGACTGAATAAATTAATATACAAAAGGTGCTTAGGACGTGGCTTAGTAAGAGCCATATAAGTGTTTAATATCAAAGAACAAAAGTACTTAGCGGAAGGTTTAGCACATAATAAGGACATACATGTTAACTCTTATCATCATTAGCTAGGATGTCATCAATATTTTTCTTTCTTGCTTGCTGTGGTGTCAAAATAGTTACCCTTAAAAGCTGTACATAGAGCCTTGACCTTGATAGTGGAAGTGAGTTGGCTCTTTTCTTTTGTAAAGGCATGCGTGTCCCAAGAAGACCACAGTTTTCCATTTGAGTATTCTTGTTAGAATTGTGAATAATCTCCCTGGTCTTAAAATAAAATTTTACATTACTTGGCATGTGTTTACACATATCAGTTACTTAGGTAAACATAATGTCACTAAAAAATTAGGATTTTTGCCATTTCTGAATTAAAATGATTATTAATAATTTATTATCTATTACAATTATTTTACTATCAGAGGACTCCTGCTCTCCAGAAAAGTTCTCTAATCCAAATATATTGGTATAGTGACAGATGTGAGCAACCTTCTGTAGATGTGGCTGTAGCATAGCACTGTTCATAAATTAGATCAGCAGGAATAATCAATTTAGGTAGTGAGAGAAGATAGATAAAGGAACAGTTTAGCTGCCCTATTGCAGATGATAGGAGAAGGGGGAGTAGTTTTGGTTCTACCTTGTGCCTTCTTATTGTGGGATGGGCAGCCCTCAGCTTCCACTGCTTTGATAGAAAGGTGTAAAACTGGGTTGCTCACATATTTGGCTCTTCAATGTCACCTTTTGATAGAGTCAAAGGGAGAAGAAGGGAGCCAGCATTTTCAGAGTCTGCTTCCAGACCTCCAAAACTGAAATTGGTATCAGAGGGGTCAAGGAACATTCTGAATTTATACGTAAACTATGTATACATGTAGATTTTTCTGTATGGAAAGATAAGTCCGTGGTATTCATCAGATTCTCAAGTGTATCTCTACTCTCTGGAAGACTGGTGCTTCCAGTCTAATGTGAACCAGGAGATTTCTGTTGCTGCCTCAAAGGTCTAATGGGCAGAAAGCAGAAGCAGATTTTGGAGTCATGCTTCAGGAAATCCATCTCGAAATTGGATATTTATATATCTTCAGGCTAAAAGTGAGGAAAACAGTATGGAGATTCCTCGAAAGTTTAAGAATAGAACATGCGTGATCCAGCTATTCTATTTCTGGGTTTTCATCCAAAGAACACAAAACGCTAATGTGAAAAGATATTTTCACTCCTTTGTTCATTGCAACATTATTTGTAATAGCCAAGACCTGGAAACAATTTATGTGCCCATCAAGGGATGAATGGAAAAAGAAGATATTGTATACATACACAATGGAATACTTTTCAGCCATATAAAAAACAATGAAATCTTGCCATTTGCAACAACATGGATGGAACTTCAGGGTATCATGCTAAGTGAAATAAGTCAGACAAAGGAAGCCAAATACCATATGATTTTACTCATAAATTGACGATAAAAACAACAACAAACAAACACAGAGATTAGATTGGTAGTTACCAGAGGCAAAGTGGGGAGAGAGGAGGTTGAATTGCTTAAATGGGAAACAGTGTATGTTGACAGATGGTAATTAGCTTTTGAGTGGTGAACATGATGTTTACCTGAAATTCACAAATGTTACAAACCAGTGTGACCTCAACAAAATAAATAAATGAATAAAAAATTGATGAAGCTAAAAAAAAGTGTTAAGTGTCCTTGAGGAGGGTTTGGGATTTCCAGAGCAAAAGAGAAGATCTGTTTTATAATCCCCTCTCCATACACAAATCTGCCCTTCCACTAAGGGTCAACAGTACCCTTTACCACCATTGTTACATTTCCTCACAACTGCCCCCACCCCCAAACATTCCTACCCTAACACAACCCTCCCTCTCAGACTTGCACAGCCATTAATGCAGCGCAATTAACTAAAACTGTCCTCCTGGAGAGCAGGAATCATGCTTCATGTTTTTATATACAACTCCAGGACCTTGTATATTTGTTACATAGCTAGTGCTCAACAATGGTTTGGCCTAAAATGAAATTAGCTGTTAGCTAGTCCCAGTGGGTGATATTGGGGAGCAGGGATAATTTATAGTGTTTTTGTGAGAAATTATGCTCCACATTTTTTAAAAAGAAATTTTTCCAGACTCAAATTCATTTGTCCAGTTGTGAAAATTCAATAGAAATTATCCTTGATGAATTTAAAAGAAGAAAGATAAAGCAATTTGAGATGACCTCAAACACAGGTTCATGACAGCCTCAACCCACAGGCATGAACTCCTTAAAGACTTTGCTCCCCAGCCACTATAAACTTTGCCTTATAATTAACAACTTAGATAACTATGAAATAAATAGAACTTGCCTAATTTCAATGCAGCAATTGTAGCTGTTTTCAAGAATACACTACCAATCCATGTTGTCACAAATGGGAAGATTTGATTCTTTTTACGGCTGAGTAATATTCCATTGTTTAATATACCATGCTTTCTTTATCCATTCATCTGTCAATGGACACTTAGATTGCTTTCACCTCTTAGGTATCACAAATAATGCTGCAGTGAAAACTAAGGGTGCATATCTCTTTTTGAATTAGTGTTTTGTTTTTCTTTGGATAAGTCCCAGAATTGGTATTGCTGGATTATGTAGAGTTCCATTTTTAACTTTTGTTGAGACGGATGCATTATTTGTAGATTTTGAGTATTAACCCCTTATCAGATACATGGTTTGCAAATATCTTCTTCCAATTTGTAGCTTGTCTTTTCATCTTGTTGACATTTTCCTTTGCCACGTAGAAGCTTTTTAGTTTGACGTAGTCCCATTTGCTTATTTTTTCTATTGTTTCCCTTGTCTGGGCAGACATGTTACTTCAAAATATGCTGCCATGACCAAAGTCAAAGAGTGTACTGCCTATCATTTTCTTCTAGAAGTTTAATGGTTTCAGGTCTTAGATTCAACTCTTTAATCCATTTTGAGTTTATTTTTGTGTCTGGTGTAAGATAATGGCCTTCTTTCACGCTTATTTTTTTTTTTTTTAAAGATTCTCACCTGAGCTATCATCTATTGCCAATCTTCATTTGTTTTTTCTCCTCCTTCTTCTTTCTTCTTCTTCTTCTTTCTGCTTCCCAAAGCCCCCCAGAATATGGTTGTATATTCTAGTTGAAGGTACTTCTGGTGGTGTTATGTGGGATGTCAACTCAGTATGGTTTGATCAGCAGTGCCATGTCTGCACCCAGGATCTGAGCTGGTGAAACCCTAGGCTGCCGAAGCAGAGTTTGCTAACTTAACCACTTGGCCATGGGACTAACCCCCTACTTTGATTATGTTGCATGTTTTCCAAATACCATTTCTTGAAGAGACTTTCCTTTCTCCACTGTATGTTCTTGCCTCCCTTCTTGAAAATTAGCTGTCCATAGTTGTGTGGCTTTATTTCTGGGCTCTTGATTCTGTTTCATTGATGTTCGTGTTTGCTTTTGTGCCGGTACCATGCTGTTTTGGTTACTATAGCTTTGTAGCTATCTTTTGAAATTGGGGAGTGTGATACCTCCAGCTTTGTTCTTTTTTCTCAGGATTCCTTTGGCTATTTGGCATCTTTGTTCTTCCACATTTTAGGATTCTTTGTTCTATTTATGTTAAAATGTTGTTGGAAGTTTGATAGGGATTCCATTGAATCTGTGCATTGCTTTACGAAATATGAACATTTTAACTATGTTAATTCTTTGAATCCAAGAGCACAGAATCTCTTTCCATTTCTTCATGTCTTATTCAATTTCTTTCACCAATGTTTTATGGTTTTCAGTGTACAGAGATTTCATCTCTTTCCTTAAGTTAATTTCCAGATATTTTGTTCTATTTGTTGCATTTATACATGAGTTTGCATTCTTAATTTCTCTTTCTACTACTTTGTTGTTATTGTATAAAATGCAACTGATTTTTGTATATTGCTTTTGTATCCTGCACCTTGACCATATTCATTTATTATTTCTAAAGGTATATTTGGTGGATTATTTAGCATTTTCTTTAAATAAAATCATGTCACCTGCAAATAATGAGAGCTTCTCATCTTCCTTTCAAATCTGGATCCCTTTTATTCCTTTTTCTTGCCTGCTTGCTCTGGCTAAGACTTCCAATACTATGTGAAACAAGAGTGGTGATACTGGGCATCCTTGTCTGATTCCTGTTCCTAGAGGGAAAGGTGTCAGATTTTTCTCCATTAAGAATGATATTAGCAGTGAGTTTCTCATATATGGCCTTTATTATGTTGAGGTACTTTCCTTCTTGACCCATTTTAATCAGTTTTTATCATAAATGGATGCTGCATCTTGTCAAATGCTTTCTCTGCATCTGTTGAGATGATCATGTGATTTGTATCCTTCATTTTGTTAATGGGGTATATCACGTTGATTGTGTTTAGGGTGCTGAACCATCCCTGCATAACAGGAATAAATCTTAGTTGATTCTTGTGTGTGATTATTTTAATGTATTGTATTCAGTTTGCTAGTATTTTGTTGAGGATTTTTGCATCAATATTCATAAATGATATTGGCCTGAAATTTTCTTTTTTTGTGATGTTCTTGTATGGTTTTGGTATAAGGGTAATTTTGGCTTCGTAGAATGAGTTAGGAAGCTTCCCCTCCTCTTCAATATTTTCGAAGTTTGAGAAGGATAGATACTGTCTTCTTTGAATGGTTGGTAGAATTCACCAGGGAAGCCGTCTGGTCCTGGACTTTTATTTTTTGGGAGGTTTTTGATTACTGATTCAGTCACCTTACTGGTGATTGGTCTATTCAAATTGTCTATCTCTTCTTGATTCAGTTTTGGAAGGTTGTATACTTCTAAGAAGGTATCCATTTCCCATAGATTATCCAATTTGTTAGTGTATAGTTTTTCATAGTATTCTCTTATAATCTTTTGTATTTCTGAGATGTCCATTGTAATTTCTTCTCTTTCATTTCTGGTTTTATTTATTTGAGCCATTCTCTTTTTTCTTGTTGAGTCTAGCTAAAGGTTTGCCAATTTTGTTTATGTTTACAAGGAACCACCTCTTTATTTCATTGCTTTTTTTTCTCTTGTATTTTTACATCTCTATTTCACATATTTCTGCTCTCACTTTTATTATTTCCTTCCTTCTTCTGATTTGGGCTTTCTTGGTTCAACTTTTTGCAGTCCTTTAGGTGCACTGTTAGGTTACTTATGAGGGATTTTGTATTTTTGTTGAGGTAGGCTTGAAGTGCTGTAAACTCTCTTAGAGCTGCTTTTGCTGTATCCCATAACTTTTGGCATGTTGCACTTTCATCTTCATCTGTCTCCTGGTAATTTATGATTTCTCTTTTGATTTCTTAATTGACCATATCGTTGTTCAGTAGCATTTTGTTTAATCTCCATATGTTTGTGGCTTTTCTGATTTTCTTCCTATAGTTGATTTCTAGTTTCATACTGTTGTGGTCAGAAAAGATGCTTGGTATTATTTTGATCTTTTTAAATTCATTGAACCTTGTTTTGTGGCCTAATATGCGATCGATCCTGGAGAGTGTTCCATGAGCATTTGAAAAGAATGTGTACTCTGTGGTTTTTGGATGGAATGTTCTATATATGTCTACTAAGTCCATCTGGTCTAATGTGTCATTTAAGGCCAATGTTTCCTTATTGATCTTCTGTTTGGATGATCTATCCATTGGCGTAAGGGGAGTGTTAAAAGTCTCCTACTATTATTCCAGGGGCTGCTTCCATTTTGCCATTTGTTTTCTCTACATCTTTTTATCCCTCATTTTGTTCATTACTGCTTTTTTTTTTTCGTTTTAATTGAATTCTTGTAGGGACCTATTTTTATTCCCTCTTATTATTCTTCTATATAACTTGTGCATTATTTTCTAAGTGGTTTTCATAGAGATTAAAATCCGCATTGTAAATTTATGACAATGTATTTGTATTGATACCATCTTAGCATCAATAACATACAAAACAGCTCCAACTTCCATCTTTATGCTGTTATTTTCACAAATTACATTTTTATATATTATGTGTCCATTAACATAGATTTATGATTTTGTCTTTTAAATCATATAGTGCATAAAAAAGCCGTTACAAACCAAATGGACATTATGTGGTATTGGGTTTCATATTGCCAATATAGGTATATTTACCAATGTTTTATTTCTTCATATGACTTTAATATGCTGCCCCTTTATTTTTGCCTGAAGTATTTTCTTTAATGCTTCTTGTATGACAGATCTACTGGTAATGAACCATCTCAGCCTCCTTTGAGAACACCTCAATATTTCCTTTCTTTTGCTATTGTGTTAAAGACGTATAGCATAATGATTTGATATATGCACATATTGCAAAAGGATTACCACAATAAGTTTAGTTAGCATCCATCATCACATGTTGTTACAACATTTTTTCCTGTGATGAGAATCTTTAAGATCTATCATCTTAGCAACTTACAAATATACAATACAGTATTGTTTGCTATAGTCACTATGCTATACATTATATCCCCATAGCTTATTTTATAACAGAAGGTTTTTGACAACCTTTACACATTTCAGCCAACACCTCCCCCTGCCTCTAGCAACCACCAATCTGTTTGCTGTATGGTTTTGTGTTTTTTAGATTCTACATATAAGTGATATCATATGGTATTTGCCTTTCTCTATCTCACATTTCATTTAAAATAATGCCCTAAATGTGTATCCATGTTATTGCAAATGGATTTCTTTCATTTTTATGGATGAATAGTATAATATCATTGATTTTTTAAAAGTTAGTACTGCCAGGTATAAAATTCTTGGTTGAGATTTTTTTCTTTGAGCATTTAAATGTTACCACGGTCTGTACGGCCTATGATTTCTGATGAGATATCAAGTGATAATCTTATGGAATACACCTTGTGCACGGTGAATTACTTCTCAGTTGCTGTTTTTAAGATTTTCTTCTTGTCTTTTTCCTTCAACAATTGTGATTATAATAGGTCCTGGTGTGAATTTGTTTATCTTTTCTAAATTTGATAGCAGTTCTTAGCTGTGTAGATTTGTGCCTTGTAAAAATTGGGAGATTTCTTGGTGATGATTTATTCAAATATTCTATCTTCTCTGTTCTCCTTTCAGGACTCCCATTATGTGTATGTTTGTTTTCTGGATGATTTCCAACAAGTTTGTTAGGCTCTATTCAGTTTTTACTCTTTTGTCCTTATGCTTTTCAAACTGATTAATTTCAATTGACCTATTTGCTGATTATTTCTTTGGTCTTCTCAAATCTGTTATTGGCACTTTTTAGTGAGCTTTAAAATTTTAATTATTGTACTTTCAGCCCCAGAATTTCTGTTGATATTTTGGTAATATCTTTGCCTATATTGAAATTTTCTGTTTTTTCATATATTATTCTCTTGGTTTTCTTTAGCTCGTTATATGTTTTCCTTTAGCTATATGAGCATTTTTCAGATGGTTGATTTAATTTCTCTGTCTAGTAAGTGCAAGATCTGCTCTTTCTCAGGGAACATTTCTGTCAATTTCTTATGGAATGGGCCATTTTTTTTACTCAATTTAATTTTTAGAGTAGTTTTAGATTTATGTTGTGTGCTGCATAATGACATTTTGATCAACAAAAGACTGCATATATAACAATGGTCCCATAACATTTTAATGGAGTTTAAAAATTGTATCTCCTAGTGACATCATAACCATTGTAATGTCACAGCACAATACTTTACTTACGTGTTTGTTGTGATACTGTTACAAACAAACTAACTTTGCTCCAGTTGTAAAAATGTATAGGACACACAATTATTTACAGTACATAATAGTTGATAATGATAATAAGTGATTGTGTTATTATATTTTTTTGGGTACTTTCTACCTATAAAGACAAGTTTACTGTGAAATAGTATGCCATATTGCACAACTAGCAGCTACATACACCTTGTGTTTATTGCATCTCATCGTTGCATCATTTTCTTTAGTGCTTGATTTAGTCTCATTTTTTTTGTTCATCATGGCCCCTAAGCCTACCAAATCCATTGTTCATGTTGCCAGTAGAGGCTAAGTCAAGTGATTGACCTGGAAATGATATCAAAAGTGATGAGGGAAGGGACTGGCATCATGGTGCAGTGGCTAAGTTTGCACGTTCTCCTTTGGCGGCCCAGGGTTCACCGGTTTGTATCCCTGGTGCAGACATGGCACTCCTTGACAAGCCATGCTTTGGTAAGCATCCCACATATAAAGTAGAGGAAGACAGGCATGGCTGTTAGCTCAGGACCAGTCTTCCTCAGCAAAAAGAAGAAGATTGGAGGCAATTACCTCAGGGCTAATCTTCCTCAAAAAACAAAGTGATCAAGGATAACAAAGGTATAAAATTAGTGACAATTTTTGTTCACCAGTCAGACATGGCCCATTTCATCACAGCTACAATCTTGAAGAATAAGAACAAAGTGATAAAAGTTGTTAAAGTATCTGCTTCATTGAAGGCAATGAGACTAACAGAAATTTGAGAAAGGCCTATTTCAGACATGGAGAAACTTCTAATGACACAGATTGAAGACTAGACATGGTACCATAATGACCACAACCAAAGCAGAAAGGTTATTTGCAATGGTGAATGAAATGGCTGGACTTGACTACAGTGTTGAATTTACTGTAACTCTGGGTGGCTTAAATGATTCAAGAATCACTATTTGTTATATTTTAAAGTGAATGGTGAGTCTGTGACTGCTAATATGAAGGGAACTTTTATAAACCTTAGATAAGCTGATTGTGGAGGAAAATTACTTGTCAGAGCAAATATTCAATATAGATGAAATTTTGTCTTCTGGAAATGGATGCCTGAAAGGACATCCGTAAGAAGGCCAAGCCAATGCCAGGTTTTAAGGCTTTGAAGGACAGAGAAACAATGTTGCTTAGGGGTAATGTTGCAGGATACAAATTGAAACCTTTTGTGATCTGGCACAGCGAGAACCTCAGGCCTTTCAAGAATATCAATAAGCACACACTGCAGATTTACAACAGCAGCAATAAGAAGTTATGAATGACCTAGCTCCTCTTCCAAGATTCCCTTATGAATTGTAATGCCAGCAAAACTAATAAAGACTAATATACTTTTCAAGATTTTGCTTATCGTTGATAATGCTTCCAGCTATTCTCCTTCTATTAGGGCTCTTAATCCAATACCAAAGCAGTGTTTCTCCCTCCAAATAGCATATTTTGATCCAATGAAAGGATCATGGAGTTACAGAAGCTCCTAAGGCCTACTACTTGAGGAGGACCTTTGTTCAGGCTATTGTTGCAACAGAGGAAGACACTAGTAGACACTGATGCAATTTTGGAAGGTTTACAGTATCTATGTCTGCATCAAGAAGCTTCCTTGGGGTTGGGCCACTGGGGAGAGTGTAATTGGCTTCTTGAAGAAGACATTCAAGAGGTTTGCCTATGACTTCAAAGGGTTTACAAAGGACAAAGAGGTTGCAGAAATCAATGAGGCTGTGGTTGAGAAGGCAAACAACTTTAACCTAGGTGAGGATGAGGATGACATTGAGGATCTCCTATGGGCGATTCCTGAAAAATTGACTATTGAAGAATTGTTGGAACTGGAACAGGAATGCATAGCTGAAGAAGAGATAAGAGAAAAGGAAACTGTAGAGAAAAAAAAGGAAGAAGAACCTCCAAGAAAATATACTGTAAAAGACATAACAGAAGGTTTTGCAGACCACAACAAACTTCTTAAAAATTCTAGGGGTTGGCCCTGTGGCATAGTGTGAAATTTGCCCTATCCCCTTCAGCGGCCTGAGTACAGAGGTTTGGATCCTGTGTGCAGACCTAATGCTGCTCATCAAGCTATGCTATGGTGGCATCTCTCATAAATTAAATCAAGATTGACATAGATATTACCTCAGTGAGAGTCTTCCTCAAGCAAAAAGAGAGAATTAAGATTGGCAATAGAGAATAAAGATTGTTGTTAGCTCAGGGCCAATCTTCCTCAAAAAAAGTTTGAAAACATGAACCTCAACACAAAAATGGTTTTATTACTACAGAGGAATGTTAATGGTGTATTATCTGCTTACAAGCAAATCTATGAAAAAAAGAAGCAAACCAATCAAACCACTATGGACATCTTTCAGAAGAGAGTGATACTTCCTTAAGAAGAGCTTCAGGCAGGTCCTTCAGGAGGTATTCCAGAAGAAGGCATTGTCTCTACATTGACTACAACTAAGAAAAATATTTCTAAGTGCTTATCTTCTCAAGACTACAACTAATAAAAATATTTCTAAGTGCTTATCTTCTCAAGAAACACCTCAAGCCTGCTTTGCACTCACTTTCAGCTCAATCTCTTTCTTATTATGGTCTCTCCAAGCTGCCTTTCTAGTCACTGACTTTCTGTCTTCTGACTTTCTTGTTCTAACTGCACCTTTCCAAACTAACTTAAGTGATTTGTGGACTTCCCAGACTTCCTCTCCTTCTTGGCCAAAAGCAGAACTTAGAGGCATTACCAAAAACTTCTCAAAGGATACTGTGGACGCCTACAGGATGCACATACAACTTTAGCCATCTAAGAAGGTTAGCCTAACTTAGTTCATCTGTCAGAGACACAATTTGGATTCAACTATTCTTTTGAGTTTTGTACTGAGACATGGCTAAAATTTTTAAAGATATCTGTTTGTGTCTGCACCTATCTATGCGTGTGCATTTATGTATACATATATATAATATTTTTATACCTTCAGATGGTATTGCCAGGATTAAACATTTATATAAATTAGTATTTCTAAAACTCTCAGAAATATAAAAACTAACTGAAATTTTTCAATTTCACATGATCTGTGATCATCTTTGAAAAATTAAAGATAATTTAATTTTTTGGTTTAATAAAAATAGGCATGTCCTCACAGTTATCAATATTGAATGTAATGCAAACACGTAACTTTTCTGCCTGAGTTTACTGGTCAGCTGGACTCATGCTATGTCTTTCGTGCAATTTGTTGGCAGGAGGAATGACTTGACATGATGGGTAACTATTTAATATCTATTCAAACAATCATTAAAAACAAATGTTTAAATAAATGTAAATAAGATAAAAGCTTATACTAAGTTAAACTAAATATTGGCTATTCATTGAATATCTAAATCATTTGTGAATAGGGTGGTGTACTGAGACATTCATCACTAAACATTGGTTTGTATAGTTTTAACTTTCTAATTTTACTACAAAGAGAAAAATGATATTTAGTCTGTTAATTGGCATGTTTTGTGCCACAGTGAAAGGTTTACTGTAAAAAGAGATATGTGAAAAAGAATATTTCATTATTCTAAAAACAATGAAATATGTTTTGGATTTTCAAGTCTACTACAGTATGCTAATATATGAGAGAGACTTCACAATTGCCTGCTTCCTAGTTTTCACTGGAAATGAAAGATTAAAAATAATTTTTAAAAAGTTGGAAGAAGAGCTGAGAATACAAAATGAAGCAAAAGGAAAATGTAAAAACACTTAAAGTCATAAACATAAATCAGCTCTATGCAAACTGTTTGAACAGATGTTGAAAGAATGTATGCAAAGGAGCCAGAACCCCTGTGAAACATGAGAAGCAATGAAACTCTCATGAGAACCTTCTCCTACTATGAAGGATTTACGGTAATTCCTATTTTTCAAACTATAGACACAGACTTGATATATTATGATTAATATATATTTAAATGGAAAATATGCATGTTATCTATGTTTATCAATATATGTAAATGGATAATATATCTCTTCAATTTTATCTGTAATTCATAGATAAATCTATTATAAATTCATTAATTATATATAAATAAAAGAAGATAACAATAAAATGCAAAATAGAATGCATGTATGGCATATACTAAAACTGGGAAGCACATGTCAATTTATTAAATTTGTATTTCAGTTACTTTTCTGTTTTTATATATATATAGGTATATCCTGGATCAGTTCATAAACTGTATTTCTTTTTTACTTGGTGAAAAAGATTGTCCCTGAGCTGATCTGTTGTCAGTCTTCCTCCTTTTTCTTGAGGAAGATTGGCCCTTAGATAATATCTGTGCCAATCTTTCCTCTATTTTGTATGTGGATTGCCATCACAGCATGGCTTTGATGAGTGGTGTAGGTCCTCACCAGGGGTCCAAACTCCTAAACCCAGACCACCAAAGTACAGTGTACTGAACTAAACCACCACATGACCAGCCCAGCTCCTACTCTGTATTTCCCGTTATGGAATGGTCCAACATATTTGAAAGCCACTGCTCCTATACTACAGCATATTGAGCAACAGAAGTATCGCTGCAGCCAGATGGAGGGGCCGATATAAGAACAACCACACTTTCTGTCTTGTACATGCACAATATTAGCTGCTCAAGGCCAGGTTGTAGTCACTCTCTAATAGGCTCATGCTTTGTTGCCTTTTCTTTTCAGATTTACAGCCAGGCAACAATCTTTACTTATTCATTTTCTTTCTGGTGAAGAAGATTGTTCCTGAGCTAACATCTATTGCCAATCTTCCTCTTTTTGCTTGGGGAAGATTGTCCCTGAGCTAACATCTGTGCCAATTTTCTTCTATTTTGTATATAGGACACCACCACAACATGGCTTGATGAGTGGTGTACAGGTCTGCATCCATGATCTGAACCCACAAATTCCAGGCCCCTGATGCAGAGTGTGTAAAGTTAACCACCAGACCAGCCCCAACAATCTTTTTTAAAATAAATTCTCCCATATCTTATAAATACTTACAAGGCTGAGCATTCTTGTGGTGGCTTTCCAGATATTTTTAGCTCTTCCATCAGTTTAGAAGTTGTCATTGAATCATTCAAATATTTTCTTCGCTACTTAACATAGAGCAACACTCTTCAGCATAATGTGGGGATGTTATGGCCTCTGCCTTTTCTATCGCTCTTATTAGCAGAGCAATGTCAGAATAAACCTATAGACACAAGTAAATCTTATACTAGAACTTCCAAAAATATTCATGGTTCATTTTAACTGTATTATATAGAAGTTTATACTCATTTAGTGTAATCTATAGGCAACTATGTTATCCTCCAAAAAAAACTGTAATTATTCTGTAACAATTGCCTTGTATTTCTTTTCTAGATTAACTTTAAATTTTTGAAATTTAGAAAACCATATATAAAAATAGATACAGAAACTAGGATATATGTTTTCAGTAAGAGAAGGTGTAAAAAATAAAGATGCATTTTTATTAAAAGAAAATAAGAAAGTAATCTTGTCTTAAAATGATGGTTCCGAAATAAGAAAAAAAAAGACAAAATCTAGATAGATTTTTGGTAGAGTCTAGGGTTTTCTATGTGTAGTATTATGTCATCTAAAAATAGTGACAGTTTTACTTCTTCCTTTGTGATTTGGATTCCTTTTATTTACTTGTCTTGACTAATTTCTCTGACTAGGACATCCAATGCTATGCTGAATAAAAGCGGCCAGAACATGTACCCTTATTGTCTTCCTGATCTAGGAGGAAAGCTTTCAGCTTTCCGTATTGAGTATGATGTTAGCTGTAGGATTTACTATGTTTAGGTACACTCATCTGTTTTGATGAGAGCTTTTATTATAAATGGATGTTAAATTTCGTCAAATACTTTTATGCACTTTTTGAGATGACATACATTTTTTATCTTTCATTTTGTTAATGTGGTGTACACACTGGCAGATTTGTGGATTTTGAATCATTCTTTCTTCCCTGAAATAAATCCCATTTGATCATGACACATGCTTCTTTTAATGTATTGTTCAACTTAGTTGGTTATTATTTTGTTAAGGATTCTTGCATCTATATTCATCAGGGTTATTGACCTGTAGTTTTCCTTTTTCAAGTTGTCCTTGTGTGGGACAAGAACATTTTATGAGGTCTGAGTAACGCTGACCTTATAAAATGAATTTGGTATCTTTCCCTCCTCTTCAATTTTGGAAGAGTTTGAGAATGATGGTATCAAATCTTCTTTGAATGTTTGGTAGAATTTACCAGTGAAGCCCTCAGGTTCTGGACTTCTGTTTGTTAGGAAGTTTTTGATTACTGATTCAATCTCTTCCATAGCAGTTTGTCTATTCATATTTTCTATTTGTGGTTCAGTTTTGGGTGATTGTAAATTACTAGAAATTTATTCGTTTCTTCTATGTTGTCCAATTTGTCAGTATAAAATTGTTCATAGTAGGCTCTTATAATCCTTTCTATTTCTATGGTATCAGTTGTAATTTCTCCTCCTCCATTTTGGTTTATTTGAGCTTTCTCTCTTTTTTCTTGGTAAGTATAGTTAAAGGTTTGCCAGTTTTGTTTATCTTTTCAAAGACTTAGATCTTAGTTTCATTGATCTTTTCTTCTGTCATTTGAATCTCTATTTCATTTATCTCTGATCTAATCTTTCTGATTTCCTTCCTTCCACTAACCTTGTACTTTACTTGTTCTTTTTTTGTAGTTTCCTTAGGTATGAGTTAGATTGTTTATTTGGGATTTCTCTTGTTTCTTGACATAGACCTATATTGCTATAAAACTCCCTCTTAGAATCACTTTTACTGCACCTCATAGATTTGTTGTGTTGTATTTCTGTTTTTATATCTACATATTTTTTCAATTCTTTTAATTTCTTCTGTGACCCAGTAGTTGTTCAGTAATGTGTTGTTTTATTTCCACATATTTGAGATTTTCCAATTTTCTTCTTATACCTGATTTCTAGCTTCACACCATAAGGTTAATAAAAGATGCTTGATATGATTTAAGTTTTCTTGATTTTATTGAGACTTATTTTGTGGCCAAACATGTGATATAGCCTGGAGAATGTTCCATGTGCACTTGGGAAGAATGTATATTCTGCCGTTTTCGAATACAAGGTTCTGTATTTATCTATTAAATTTACCTGTATATGTATTTATTGTATATACCTTTGTTTGTACATATCTGTTATATATATATATATATATTTATCTGTATATTTTTTTAAATTTATTTGTATAGATCTATTAAATGTTTACTAAATATATCATTTATGTTTGATATTTCTGACTAATTTTCTTTCTGGATATTCTATCTGTAGATGTAAGTTGGGTGTTAAAGTCTCCTATTATTATTATATGCTGTCAATTTTTCCCTTTAGGTATGCCTTTATACATGTTGGTGCATTTATGTTTATAAGCACTTGAGTGGACAACCTGGCTGGTGGCCCCACCCACCTGCAGAGCTAAGACAGTAGCCCATCAGGCTGGGGAACAAGCTATATCTTCTTGCTGGATTGACACCTATATCATTTAAGTAATGTTCCTTTGGTTTTATATTAAAGTCTGTTTTGAAGTCTATTTTGTCTGATATGAGTATATTACTCCACCTTTCTTTTTACTTCCAGTTGCATGAAGTATCTTTTTCCATACCTTGACTTTCAGACTCTGTGTGTCCTTACTTCTGAAGTGAGTCTCTTCTAAGTAGCATATAGATGTGTCTTTTTTTTTAAATCCATTCAGACACTCTATGCCTGTTGATTGGAGCATTTAGTCCATTTACACTTAAAGTATTATTGATACTGATAAATGTTTTCTGTCTGTTTTCATAGTTTCTCTTTGTTCCCTTCTTCTTTTCCCTGTGATTTAAAGACTTTCTTTAATGTTATATTTAGATTTCTTTCTCATTTTCTTTTGTATATTTACTATATATTTTTGCTTTGTGGTTAGTATGAGGTTCACAAATATCATCCTATGTATAAAATTGCCTATTTTAAGTTGATAGGAATTTAAATTTGATCACATTACAAAACTCTAGATTTTTGCTCCCCCAATTTTACGGTTTTGATGTCACTATTTACATCGTTTTATTTTATGTACCTCTTAAATAATTATTGTAGTTTTACTTAATTTTATTACTTGTGTCTTTTACCCGTTTTAGTAGCTTTATAAGTGATTTATCCACTACCTTTTTTAGTGAGATTTTTACTTTTGAATGTCTTCTTGTTATTAGTTAGTGTCATTACGTTTCAGCTTAAAGAAATCTCTTTGATATTGCTTGTAAGCCCAGTCTAGTTGTAATGAAATCTTCTTTGTTTCTTATTAATTCTGAAAGATAATCTTCCTGGGTAGAGTATTCTTGCTTGGAAGCTCCTCCTTTCAGCACTTTGAGTATATTATACCACTCCCATCTGGCCTGCAAAGCTTCTGCTGATAAATCTGCTGGTAGTCTTAGGGAGTTTTCTTTGTACATAATGATTTGTTTTGCACTTGCTGCTTTTAAGCCTCTCTTTAGCTTTAATTTTTGACATTTTAGTTATGCAGGCATACCTCACTTTATTGCATTTCACTTTATTGCACTTTGCAGATATTGCATTTTTTACAAGACCCTTCACCAGCAAAAAGATTACAACTCACTGAAGGCTGAAGTAATGGTTAGCATTTTTTAGCAACAAGGCAATTTTTAATTAAAATGTGTACATTGTTTTCTTATACATAATGCTAATGCACACATAATAGACTACAGTATAGTGTAAATATCTAAGTTTTATAAGTACTAGGAAACCAAAAACATTGTGTTATTCATTTTATTGTCATTTACTTTATTGCAGTGGTTTTGAACTTAACCTGCAATATCTCCAAGGTATGTAAGTGTCTTAGTATAGATCTCTTTAAGTTCATCTTATTTGATACTTCTGGGTTTCTTGAGCCTGGATGTGAGTGTCATCCCTCAGGTTAGGAAAGTTTTCAACTATTATTTTTTTCAAATAGCTTTTCTGATGTTCTTTCTCTCTTTCTTCTCCTGGGAACCTTATAATGCTAATTATAGTACACAATGTCTTCCCTGAGGTTCCTTAAACTATGCTCATTTTTTTAAAATTCTTTTTCTTTTAGCTGTTCTGACTGGTTGATTTCCATGACTGTCTTATAGCTCACTGATCTATACTTCAGCTTCATCTAGCCTGCCATTGACTCCTTCTTTTGCATTTTTCAGTTCAAGTATTGTATTCTTCAGCTCTGATTGGTTCTTTCTTATCTTTAACCATCTGTAGAAGTTCTCACTGTGCTCATCTAGTGTTCTTTTGAGTTCAGAGAGCATCCTTAGGACCATTACTTTGAATTCTTTATCAGGTATTTATTTTCCCTATCTTTAAGGGCTTTTTCTGAGATTTTGTCTTATTTCTTTATTTGAAGCAGTTTTCTTTGTCTCCTCATTTCTCTTGGCTCTCTGGGTTTGTTTCTATGTATTAGGCAAAACAGCTACCTTTTTCAGTCTTGAACAAACGGCCTTGTAGTTGATGATTCTTTCTGTTTAATCCTTCTTAGCTCTTGCTTGTCTCTTGAGCCTGTGCAATTGTTTAATGAGGCTGATTTATTCTTGATATGCCCCTGTGGTTGAGAGTATGCCAAGATTTGTCAACGTTCTAAGGGGAGCAATCTCATTTAGCACCTAGTTTCAGGCTGATTGGAAGACAGACATTTAGGCAACAGCTTTTAAAGTATGCAAATATATGCAGTACTGTGAGGTTGCAGTCCTCGTTGCTTCTGGTCACCAGACCAGGAGATTTGGAGGATGTCCCCTGGATGACAGTTGCAAATATCGGGGCTCCCGAGGAGTGTATAAGCACCCTTCTGGGAAGTCTTGTCAACATGCAGTGAGACCAAGGGAGTGCACAAGGAGGGTGTCTCCCTGCTTATGTTTCCAGGGAGCTTCTCCTTAGTCTCAGGTATGTGATAAACCTGAAGACTGTCTCTCAAAGGGGAGAAATTCCAGGCTAAGTAAAAAAGTCTTTTTCACAGGAAGACTGCGGTGTGTTGTAGTCTGCTGTGGCAGCTTGTAGAGTACTATCTTTCTGATTGTTCCAGTGCCATCAAGCTCATGTATGCTAGCCCCCTTGGCCACCAGGGCCAGGCAATCAAGCAGCATGCCCTGTGTGGACTGCATGCACCCACTGGCTTTAGCAAGACCTCTGGATAGCAAAGAGTATGGGGCCTCCTTACTGGCTTTAGGAAGGAAGCAGGAAAATGCCTTGGTAGTGCACATCTGTGGGTTTCAGCAATACAGTGATGAAGTGCCTTATCTATGCACATGATCTGACGTAGGGTGGAGCAGGAGAATGCTGCAACTGCTTACACTTGCGCACAACAGCCTAAGCCAGACAGCAAGGGTGTATGACAACAGCCGGGCTCTCCAGTCCCATCAAGACAGTGGGATCATGCCATGACTACTCAACCCTGCTTATCTTACAGAGGTAGACATGTCTGAGGCCACGCACCTATGCCAGCAAGAGAGTGCAACGATGGCATCTGCCAGTGTCTTTGTCTTCATCTTTGTCCCTCAACTGTCTCTAGCCCCAACAGACAATGATCATAGGTCAGAAAATGAATGTCCTTTGCATCCAGTCTAGGTGCTTTCAAACTGCTGTTCTTTCACTGGATATCAAAGTGAGTGAGACCACACGCAAGCCCTTTAAGAGGGATATCTCAGTTTCCTATAGTCCTTTGGGTCTCTTGGTCATTAGCACCATTGGTCTTCTATGACAGACATTTTAGGGGCTTGTCTCTCCAGTGGAGATCCCAGGGGTCAGGTTGCTTGTTGGGGTCCCAACCTCTAGCTCCTTCAGAAGTGCCTATCTGCTGAGATCCCTCCCTATTGTGTGTCATTGTTCTGGGAGTACGTTTGTTGCAAGGCATGTCTGTGCCTTTCCTAACCAACTGAATGTGGTCTTTTTATCCTTTGTTGTGGAGAGCAGTCCACCTAGATTTCAGGTATGTTTTAGAGTAAAATGATCCATTTGTAGTTATAAATGTACGTCTGTGGGAGGAGGTAAGTTCAACATCTTTCTATGCCACCATCTTGGACCCTCTCCAAAAGCCATGACTTTTTGAGAAGTAATAATGATAACTCATCTTTATAAAGCAACTTCTACTTTATAAAACATCATTACAAGTATCACAATAAACTTTTGAGTTAGTTCTTGGCCTATTTTTCAGATAAGAGAACTGGCATTCAAGAGAAAAGGAAGGCCATGTCCAAAGTCACTTAAATAATGTATCCAAACCTGGGGCATTAATCTCTAAATCCTATGCTAAAAATCTTCTGTTTTAAAATCCATCACATAATAGCAGTTGTAAAAGAATGTGATCTATCAAAAAATGATTTCACAAGAGCCTCCTAGGATACTGGCTCTCTGATACATGGATTCTTCACCTTCATTCTTTAACATACTCCGTAAAATGACCTTATTTGGGACCCCAACCCCTTGATGTTCCATGATGGAAGACCCTGAGCACTGAGAAATAACTGGTAAACCCAAGACTAGCAAAACAAAATGGTAGTCTGAAATTGTTCTCAGAGGCTACCTTCACTCAGACCATTCTATCTTCTGCTTCATGACAGTGCTGCTTCTAACAAAAGGTGCTATGCAATCAATATAGGTTTAAGATTTTAAGGGAAAGCAAAGATGGATGATCATATTATGGGTGGAGGAGGTGAGAATATGACTTCACTCTTAAGAAGGAAGGGATGGCTTAAGGAAGACACACTCAGAGTATGCAAATAGAGTGTGCCTTGCACAGTACCAGCACAGCATGGGGAAGTATTCAAAGAATAAATATTGTGTGCAAAAACCATACTGTCATATATGTTCCCATTGAGCAGAATCAATATATGAAGTGGTTATAAGTGTGCTTCTCTTAGAAAAGAAGCAAACAAATCCTGATACAGTTTTCCATTTGAAATCTTCTTCAGACAAAGCAAAAAGTAAATGAAAAAAAGAAGGGAAAAGAGATGCTAAATGTCACATTTTTAGCCCTAGTCTAATTTTCCTGAATAGAAATGAGTAAACACATATAGAGAATAGGCTTAAGCAGTGCAGTGCTTCCCATCAACATTTAGGACAGTGTTTTACTCCTGTGAGTGAATAAGAATGCCACTCCAAAACCATTCTCTTTTGGTCATTTAGGTCATTTTACAACACACTCTCAACCACTCTTCAGTTTGATGCGTATCATAAACCCTGTGAGATAGGTGTCTCTCTTTTACAGATGAACAAACTATGACTGAGAGATGTGAAATGACTCCTTAAAAGTCCCAGGGGGCACAATCACCAGTAGAATTAACTTAGGATTTAAATAGCTAACTTTTATTGAGTGCATAGATGCACTGTGATAAAGCATTTGACGTGAATCTCATCTAATCCTTGCACCACTCCAGTGAGGTAGTTAGCTTGAAATCTCTATTGCACAGATGATTAAACCCAGGTTGCAAGAATTAAACTGGTTGAAGCTTATGTATATAGACAGCCTTTGACAAACCAGGTCTTAGAAGCTACATATGTAAGCACAGAGCTTCTGCTCCCCCATACTTTCATAATTCTTTCCACCAAAGTTGCCCTGGATGACAATGAAGAGGAAGATGATGTTGATGAGAACTGTTAACACGTAAGAGCTTTACACTGTTAACTCATTTAATCCTCACCAAAACTCTCTGAACAGGGAGCAGTATTATCTGCAGTTTATAGAAGAGGAAACTGAGGCACAAAACAATTAAAGAACTTACTCAAAGTCACAACCCTATGAAGTGGAAGAACAGAATTCCAACCTCAGCAGCCTAGCTACAGAAGAAATGGTGCTACCAGTGCTTCGTATATTCAATTGCAGCACCTGAGTTTGGAAACATCATTCCTAAATTCCTCATTATTTTTATAAAACGGTAAATATTTAAAAATCAATTCACTCGTCGACGAATGTTAAATGTTTTTGGTGGTCTCTGTGTTTGTGCGTGCAGTTAAATACTGATTTGGTTCCAAACAGCGCGGTGGAAATCTTTCCAGATTTAACGTCCTTGCCTTGGAAGTGATGGTGGAACAGTGGGGAAATGCATGTCACCTATTCCTCTAAGGTAATCCCATGAGGCCCATTCTTTGACAAGCTCCGCCCTCTGCTGGTCTCTTCTCAGAGTTGTAACGGTGTCTTTCAGGAGCGATTTGGGCCGGGAGCTGAAATTCGACACAGCCCTGCGGCTGGCGGCGCTGCAAATGTACATCACAACTGTTACCACCAAGCAAACGCAGATAAATCTCCCTCAAATACATTGAGTAAGCGTTGTCTCTCAAAGCCTTTCCGGAGACAAAGACGCTGCCTCTTTAATACCCAAGTGCGTTTTTGATGTATGTGTATTTCCAAAATTGATCTTGTTTGTGGCAGAGCGTTTGTTAACAAGAGGCAAAATAAATGAATATCATGTAGATTTTTGGCGTGAGATCCATTTCAGAGGTGGGTTGGATAAGTATCTCTTAAGTTTCCATGGATCCTCAATGCCTTGTTAGCATTGACTCTGGAGAGTGAAGAATATCCTTCTTTTAAAATCCGAACATATGCATTAATGATCACATAGTTAGGTTTCCTGAGTGTAAATTAAAAGCTGCTTCCCTGGAGCCAGCCTGGTGGTGTAGTGGTTAAGTTTGTGTGCTCAGCTCCAGCACCCCGGTTTTCTCAGGTTCAGATCCTGGGTGTGGACCTAGCACCACTCACCAAACCATGCTGTGGTGACATCCCACATAAAATAGAGGAAGATTGGCACAAATGTTAGTTCAGCGATGATCTTCCTCAGCAAAAAGAAAAAAGAGGAAGATTTTCAGCATATCTTAGCTCAGAGCAAATCTTCCTCACACACAAAAGTAAGATGCTTTCCTAATTGGAGTCTTGTCTCCATTCTCTGCCTTACCAAGAGTTCTTTTGTTCCAGCAAACATCAGAATGCCATTTTTGTCTTAGGGAAATAATCATCACAAGAATGTGAAACAAGATATGCTCTTTATTGACAAAAAGAATGGGGATTAGAGACTTTTGTTCCCTTTGCTGTGCTGCAAAGTATGAAAGAGAAGAACATAAAGAAACACTTTCACACCTTGTCAAAGCAAATCAAAACTTGGTACCAGTGGGTAAAAGGATATCACATTTACATCTTAACAGAAAATGGATTTTAAGCAGAAAGGCTTACATGCAATTTTTAAAATCTTTAAAATTAGCCCATGAATATAATAGTACTGCATTTTCAGCATAAGTAACAGTGTGTATCTTTTTAAAAAACTACAGATAGCGTCTTGAAACTAATGAAAAATATTCTTACAGAAAACTTGTTATTTCATGCAATCTTACAGACTTTATTGAATGGGAATCTTGCATGATTTCTGAGACTTTGTGATTAGATGATTGAATTCCAAGATGATTCTGTTTCCATCATGCTCTTGCTTACCACTCAGACCAGCTTAAACGCACAGCACCCAACAACAGTTCCTGCAGATAGGATGCTACATTAATTAAACCAGAGTTTCTTCTCCTTTTCATTGTTGTCATTTGAGGTTGTCATTCTTTGTTTTGAGGAAGATATTCTATGCATTGTGGAATGTTTAGTGAAATCACTGTCCTGCATACACTAAATGCCAGTAGTGCTTCCCATACCCCTATTTGTGACAAACGAAAATTTCCCTAGACAGCCAAATGTGCCCTAGGGGCAAAATCACCTCCAGTTGAGAAACACTGAATTAACAAATGTTTGGGGAAAAGAGAGTGTTTTCTCATTCACCATCAGCAGTGTTATAATCTCCCTTTTTTCTGTTCTTGAGTTGGAGAAACAGAAAGGAATTAGAAATGTACTGTTGGTCAGAACAGAGAATTGTGATTTATAGGTACTAGAAAACACAGGGTTTCAGGAGTCTGGAAGAGAATAGCTTTAACATGCTTGACCTATAAAACTGGACTCAGTTTAACAATCCAGATCTTTTCTGTTTATATTGGCCATAGAAACTTTGGTAACTCTAATACAAATCATTGTTTACACAAATAAGTCTTTTGTTTTTAAGCTATTTTTACTAACTAAAGGCACAATTCTATTCTTTCCTCACCCTATAACTTTGTTTTACTATCTGACTTTATCTTTGAATAACTTACTATTCCTGTGATATTCTCTAAGACTGTAGAATTAAAATGAAAGGGTATATATAAAATAGATGTTCAATGCATATTATTAAACAAATATAATGTTACTTATTGTTGATTGGTGATGGATACACAGAAACACACTATGGTTAATCATGTCGTATATGTAATTTACATTGTTTTTCATGTTGATAATCTTACAAGAAGCATAATTTACATTGGTCATCTAGATATCCTAGTTGTCAAGATATTGTAAATAGTGTTTACTATGGATTTGATTAAAAATCAAATTAAGCCAGAAATGTTTCAAAATTTTTATTTGAATCACATTTTAGATAATGAGTACTCAAATTTGAACTTGCCATGCTCTGTGAAAAAAAATTTTTTCTTTATGAGATAGTTGGTGTAGTTTTGAAAAATCTAATTATACAAACCTGAAATTGAATGAAAACAATTGTTACTCACCTCTACATATTTTTTAAAGTATTATTTTTAATAATCTTTTATTGTAATTCAATATATATAGCATAATCTTTGCCATTTTACCAATGTTAAGTGTAAAGTGGCATTAATTACATTCATAATAATGTACAACCATCACCATTATCATTTCCAAAACCTTTTAATGACTCCAAGAAGAAATTAGGTAAATTGTAAATGGATGTTCAAAACAGCTCCCACAAACTCTACATACAAATGAGTCTCTCTTGCTTTAGGTAATTTATGTGCAACCTGCTTTTGTTTCTAATTGCAGTGGGAATTTGCCAGTTGCCTCCTGAAATCTTTCAATGAGCAGTTGTTTTATTAGAACATTTTACCACCTATTTCTCAGTTTTTGAGTGTCCTGGCTTGGCATATGCATACTCGAGTCTATTATATCTTTCCCCCCAAATAAATAAGATTTTAATATTCATATCAAGTTGTAACCCTTCAACAAGAAACCAAATAGTATCAATTTACTTTCATTACTTATAAAGGGTTCTTGCCCCCCCAATCTCATTGGTGGTAAAACCAACCTTCTATATTGTTCTATAGCAATTGATACTGACTGAACATCTTGCCCCTAAGAATTCCTTGTCATTACATTTAAAATGACAATTTAAGATTGTCCTCAAAGGTCAAAACTCTACTCCAAAACCAGAAATTGACAGGAAATAATGCAGGTCCCTTATCCCAACATTCTTGTCCTTGTAATAGATCAGTCATTGAATTTGGGTGGTAGTAGTGTTGATGTTTCTGTGGAGAAAAGGCACGCAACCCAAAGAGAGAGAGTGAGCCCACAAAGGAAACCATATCAACCTTGAGTGCTCTGTGAACACGTGGGTTAAGAGAAAATGAGAATATTTGGGAAAAAAGTTTCTACACATCAAATTGGAAACCATCATTGTGCTCTGCATCAGGAAGAGATGACCCTGAAAAGGAGAAAGTAGAGCTCAGACATGTTGGTCATGGCTCAAGGCATGTCATGGGCTCAATCCAGGGGACTCCAGTTAACTTCGTGACAATGAAAACGTAAGAACAGCCTTTGATTATCTGGCCTTGTGCATAACCAAAGATGCTAAGAACAACAGCCCCATCATAAAAATGGGGCAGAACAAAGGGTGAATTGGATGCAGTTATCAGAGACATCATAACAGGGATAATCTATCCCAAACAGAACTGGAGCACAAGACTGTATTGATTTTCTTTTCCTGCGGTGGTTGAGCAGAGACCTAAATTGAAATGGAAGGAAAAGGCAGTTCCTCAAGTAGTGGGGGCTTGGATGGGAAGTTAGAGTCTACCAACACCACCATCAAACCTGGCCAGTGTCTTACACCTGGCAGTGAAAGCAAGAGACCTGTTGTCTCATTATTTCTGTGTCTTTCTGGTGTCTGCTTGTTTTTGTTGCTCCCTTATTTCCCTCTTACTTTCCCTCTTTCAAGAATACCACAGCAGGCAGTACACCCTTCCTAACTCAATGAGAATAATTACCGTCTTTGAATAATTACTTCCCTGTAGCCCCAGATCTATGTCCAATGATATCATAGCCTCTTTGTGTCCAAAAATCAAGGCCTTTTCTCAATTTTCATCTCCATTTTACCCTTCCATAAATTCAATTTCTTTTAGAAATTCCTTGTACCATTTTAACACATTTGATATAGTTTTAGTAATTTTCACTTAACTTTTACTTTTCAAAACTGTATTTAACTATGAACCCTAAACCTAATATTCTTGCAATTTTGAGTTGATTCAAACCTGGTAAATACTTTAGCATTTTTCTATATGTTACTATTTAGGAACAACACCACTTGGTCTTTTGTTTGACTTCCAGTGTGACTTGGAAGAGATTAAAAATGTACAGGCTTTGAGATGGTGTCTCCTATGTGTTTTTCAGTAAGGCTATTTGTGTTATGAATAACTTCTTCCCACATTTGTGATTCTCCAATGAAATACTTGCTCAAAAACTTTGCTTGTTATATTTCTTAAGCATAAATGCAGCCAATGACACTTGAAGGAAGTTAATAAGGAGAGATGGCTTTAACAAAAACATTCTCTTTTGTATAGCCCATCATAGTCCTGGTGGAATCATCAGATGCTATGAATCTGGCCCGCTTAACTGCTAGATACTACAGACTACTTTTGGATTCCAGGAAGTTGATATTTAACATCTCCAAGAAGAAAAATGTAGGGACCCAGGAAACAGGTATTGTCTTCTGAAACTCATGAAGCTTTGGCCAAACCCCATAGTCCACCTGACGGTAATAATAAGAAAGTCTTTTGAAAAGTTAAAATTTTACCCACAAAAAAATCTGTTATTTAAATTTAAAATAAAAATCTTCAAATACTTCTCCTGATGTGGTCTAATATTTAAAAATTAAAACAGAGACTTTCCATCCTATTTTAAACATTACTTAAGTGTTACTTTAAAAACTACTTTAAAGTACTTTTATTATTCTGAAGGCAATACACATCAGTCTGTATGGCTAAGTTTTTATTACCTTACTCTTCTAGAGATCAGGCTGGAGAGACCTACTGATGCACTTACCTAAGAGGAGTCTGTTAGGCCCCTGTTTATCAGCTTGTCTCTCCTTAAGATAACCTAGGTTCGGATGCCCAGAAATCTTATCCTGCAACACAGACTATTTAAAGTCATTTCTGGGGTATTTAAAAGAACAGCATCTGTTTTTTGTTTGTTTGTTTTTCCCTTTTCAGAGTCAGATATTAAGGATTAGGACATTCAATAGTAACCATGTGTACAGGAGAATTTGGAAGGCCACTTTGCATGCCTATGAAAGATGCAGGCTCAGAAAAGACCTGCAATATCAGCTTTCACCTCAGACTGACCGCCAACCCAGACACCTCCCAGCAATCAAAAAACAGAAAGGAGAATCTGATTTCCAGGTTTACCTCATTATAAGATTTGTATGTCCAGGTTACTGGAAATAATCACAAGGCAGAATCACAAGAAACAGAAAAGTATGACTCATTCAAAGGAACAAAATAAATCAAGAGAAAGTATCCTTGAGAAAATTCAAAAATTTAAGTTGCTGGACAAAGATTTGTGGAAACTGTTTTAAATATGCTCAGAGAGGTAAAGAAGGACATGAACAAAGACAGGAAAATGATGTATGAAGGAAATAAGAAAATAATAGACGTTATGGAAAGAAATCAAAAAGAAATTCTGGGAAAAAAATAACTGAAATGAAAAAGTCAGTACAATGATTCAACAGCATATTTGAACAGCCAAAAGGAAAAATTAACAAGCCTGAAGATAGGACAATTAAAATGATCAAGTCTGAGAAACAAAAAGAAAAAAGAGTGGATAAAAGTGAACAAAACCTAAGTAACCCGAGGGACACCATCAAACAGACAAATACAAACTGGGACTCCCAGAAGGAAAAGAGAGAAAGACAGGGCCAGAGAGAATATTTGATGAAATAATGGCTAAAAATTTCCAAAATCTATAATCTACATGACATATAATTCAAAATAACTATAATTTAAAAAACACAGTGAGTTAAAAAAGAATGCAGATAGACAAGTCAATGAGTTCAGGAGCTAATTCACAAAAGAGATTGAAACTCTAAAGAAAAGCTAATCAGAAATATTGGAGCTTATAAGCACAATGGATGTGATGAGGCAGAATGTAGATTCCCTCAACAATAGAGCTGACATCATCAAGGAACAAATCAGCATGATGGCAGACAGAAATATAGAAATGCTTCAGATGGAGGAGGAGAGAGAACTAAGACTGAAAAGAAATTAAGAATGCCTTTGAGAATTATCCAACTCAATTAAGAAAGGCAACATAAGTATTATATGTATTCCAGAGGGAGGAGAGAAGGAACAGAAAGCTTGTTCAAAGAAATAATAGCAGAGAACTTCCAAAAGCTGGGGAAAGAGATGGAAATCCACGTGAAATAGGCCACCATGTCTCCTAACTATGTCAATGTAAAAAGACCTACTGCAAGGCATATAGTAGTGAAGCTGGCAAAAGTGAAGGAGAAGGAAAGAATACTAAGGGCAGCAAGGCAGGAACCTCTATCAGGCTTTCGGCAGATTTCTCAGCTGATACTGTACAGGTTTGGAGATGCCAGAATGATATATTCAAATGTTTGAAAGAAAAAAAATCCTTCAGTGAAGAATATTGTATCCAGTAAAAATATCCTTCAAATATGATGGAGAAATAAAAAATTTCACAGATAAAGAAAAGCTATGGGAGTTAATTGCCATAAGTACCCCCTACAAGGAATACTCAGGAAGACCCTCATACCTGAAAAAAAAGTAAATGGCTATAAAACCGTGAGTAAGAAGATAAGGAGGTAGACAAAATCAGAAAGTTGGAGCTACCCAGTAGAACAGGTTAGCAAATACTTAGGTAAAACATTACAGATAAAGGGAAGGAGAACACCAAAAACAAAAATAATCCTGTCATTTTAACCACAAACTCACAACACAAGGTGGAATAAGATGTGACAAGCACAAGTTAGGATGGGAAGATGCAAGGGACTGAATTAGTTTAGTGTAAGGAAATAAGATGACATCAGAAAATGGACTGTCTCATCTATGAATTTTTGCATAGAAACCTCATGATAAGCACTAAACAAAAAAGTTAAACAGAGACAGAAATAATAAATGAGAAAACTAAGAAAGGCAGTATGAAAAACTACCTGACCAAATTGACGATCCAAAATACATAGGATGAGAAACAGAGAAAATGCAGGAGATCTGGAAAATGAGTGATGAAATGGCATTAGCCATCATATATTTAAATATAAATGGATCAAATTCTCCCAAAAAAAGACAAAGAGTGGCAAAATGGGTGAAAGTACAAGACCCAGCAATATGCTGCCTCCAGGAAACACATCTCAGGCCCAATGATAAACACAGGCTCAAACTCAAGGGATAGAAGAAGAAAATCCAAGCTAATGGCAAACAGAAGAGAGCAAGGTTTGCAATAATTGTATCAGACAAAGTAGATTTCTAGATAAGACAGGTAAGAAGAGACAAAGAAAGGCAGTATATAATAATCAAAGGAACACTTTACCAAGAAGATGTAACACTTATAAATCTCTATGCACCCAACATAGGAAAGCTGAAGTACATAAAGCAACTATTAACAAACCTCAAAGGAGATATTAACAACAGCACAATATTAATAGAGGACCTAACACTCCATTCACATCGAGGGATGGATCATCCAGACAGAAAATCAACAATGAAACAGTGAAATTAAATGAAAATTCTGCTAGATGGATTTAATAGTCATACATATAGAACTCTCCATGCAAACAAAAGCAGAACACACACTCTTCTGAAGTGCACATGGAACATTCTCAGAGATAGCCCATATGTTGAAAAACAAGGCAAAACTCAATAAATTTATGGAGATTGAAATAATAAGCATCTTCTCTCACTGCAATGCTATGAAAATAGAAACTAACTATTCAGAAAAAAAGCTGAGGAAGGGACAAAAATTTGAAGACTAAAAACATGCTACTGCATAACTAATGGTTCATAGAAGAAATTAAAGGAGAAATCAAAAAATTTCTGGAGACAAATGAAAATGAAAACATACCATAGAAAGTACATGGAATGCAGAAAAAGTTGTACCTGGAGTGAATTGCAATACAGGCTCACCTTAACAAAAAAGAAAAATTTCAAAGAACCCATCTCAAGCTACATCTAACTGAATTGGAAGAAAAAAGAAGAAACAAATCCAAAGTGAGCAGAAGGAAAGAAAAAATAAAAGAGCAGAAATAAATGCTATTGAAAGAAAAAAAGACAGTAGAAAGTTTCAATGAAACAAAGAGGTAGTTCAAGAATATAAAAAAATAAATTGACAAAATCCTAGGCAGACAAAAGAACAAAAGAGAGAAAGCTCAGCTAAATAAAATTAGAAGCAAAAGAGGAGAAATTACAATGGATACTACGGAAATAAAAGTAATTATAAGAGAATGCTTTGAAAAGCTATATGCCAACAAACTGGACAATCTAGAAGAAATGGACAAGTTGTTAGACTCTTACAACCTCCCAAAGCTGGACTAAGAAGAAATAGATAATCTGAATAGACCAATCACAAAGAAAGAGATTGAACAGTAATCAAAAACACCCCCCCAAATAAAAGACCAAGACCAGATGGCTTCCCTGGTGAATTCCACCTAAATTTAAAGAGGATTTAAAACCTATCCTTTTCAAACTATCCCCCAAAATAGGGAAGGCAGAACACTTCCTAGCACATTCTATGAGGCCATCATCACCCTGAAACCAAACCTTGACAAGGACCACACAAAAAAGGAAAACTACAGGCCAGTATTGCTGATGAACATAGATGCAAAAATCCTCAATATAATATTGGGAACCCAAGTACAGCAATACATCCAACAGATCATACACTATGGTGAAGTGGGTCAAACCAGGGACATAAGGATGGTTCCATATCTGTAAATCAATTAATATGATACACCACATTAACACAATGAAGAATAATAACCACATGATCATCTCAATAGACTCAGAGGAAGTATTTGACAAGACCCATAGCCATCTATGATAAAAATTCACAACAAAGTAGGAATGAAATGAAATTATCCCCAAATAATAAAGGCCATATATCAAAATCCCCTGCCAACTTCATACTCCATGTTGTAAATGCTGAAAGCCAACCCTCTAAGAACAGGAAGAAGACAAGGATAGTCACTATCACCACTTTTATCCAACGTTGTAGTGGAGGTTTGGGCCAGAGCAATTAGGCAAGAAAACAGAATAAAGGAAGCCAAATAGGGAGTGAAGAAGTGAAATTCTTGTTGTTTGCAGAGCACATGATCTTATGTATAGAAAAACCAGAAGAATCTATTGGAAAACTGTTAGAAATAATCAACAACTACAGCAAAGTTGCAGAATACAAAATTAACTTACAAAAATAAATTTCATTAGTATACTCTAATAAGAAACTATCAGAAAGAGAACTCAAGAATAGAATCCTATTTACAATCACCACTAAAGAATAAAATATCTAGGAACACATTTCACTAACAAGGTGAAATACCTGTACAAAGAAAACTATGAGACATTACTGAAAGAAATTGATGATAACATAAAGAAATATAAAGATAATCCGTGTACATGGATTGGAAGAATAAACATAGAATGTACACACTACCCTAAGCAATGTACAGATTCAATGCCATCTCAATCAGAATCCAAATGAAGTTCTTCACAAAAATAGAATAAAGAATCCTAAAATTCATATGGGGCAACAAAAGACCTTGAATAGCTAATGCAATCCTGAGAAAAAAGAATAAAGCTGAAGACACCACAATCCCTGACTTCAAAAAGTACTACAAAGCTATAGTAATCAAAACAGCATGATACTGGTACAAAAACAGACAAACAGATGAATGAGCCAGAATTGAAAACCCAGAAATAAAACTACACATCTACAGACAGCTAATCTTCAAGAAAGGTGTTAAGAACATACGATGGAGAAAATGCAGTCTCTTCAATAAATGGTGTTGGCAAAACTGGATAGCCACATGCAAAAGAATGAAAGTAGACTACCGTCTTACAACCTACACAAAAATAGACCCCAAATGGTTCAACTACTGGAAAGTAAGACCTAAACCATAAAATTTCTGAAAGAAAATATAGGTAGTACCCTGTTTGATCTTCTCAAAAACCAGGTCTTCTCAGACAATGGAAATGAAAGAAAAAATAAGTAGGATTCATCAAACTAAAGAGATTCTGCAAGACAAGGAAACCAGGATCAAAACAGTAAGACAACCCACCAACTGGGAGAAAATATTTGCAAATCATCTATCTGATAAGGGGTTAATCTCCATAACATATAAAGAACTCACACAACTGAACAAAAAAATACAACCCAATCAAAAACTGGGCAGAAGATATGAACAGACATTTTTCCAAAGATATACAGATGGCCAACAGAAACATGGAAAGATGTTTAGTATCACTAATCATGAGGGAAATCCAAAGCAAAAGTATACTAAGTTATCACTTTACACAGTTAAAATGGCTATAACTACTAAAACAAGAAATGACAAATGTTGGAGAGGTCGTGGAGAAAAGGGAATGTGCATACACTACTTGAGGGAATACAAACTGTTGTAGCCACTATGGAAAACAGTATAGAGATTTCTCAAAAAATTAAAAATAGAAATACCATATGACCCAGCTATCCCACTACTGGGCCTTTATCCAACGAACTTGAAATCAACAATTCAAAGTCACTTATGCACCCCATGTCCATTGCAGCATTGTTTACAATACCCAAGACATGGAAGCAACCTAAGTGCTCATCAAGTGATGACTGGATATAGAAGGAGTGGCATATATATATATATACAATGGAATGCTACTCAGCCATAAGAAAGACAGAATCTTCCCATCCACAACACATAGATGGACCTGGAGGATATTACTTTAAGTGAAATAAGCTAGATGGAGAAAGACAAACACCAGATGATTTCACTCATATGTGGGCAATAAAGAAACACATAAACAAAGAGAACATTGCAGTGGTTCCTGGGAGAAGAGGGGTGAAATGGGCACAGGAGGTGAAGGGGAACACTTATATGGTGATGGACAAATACTAATGTGCAACTGAATTTTCAGAATGTTGTAAATTATTATGAACTCAGTAAAGAAATAATAACATCAGTGGAAATCCAGCAACAGACTCTTAAACAACCAATGGGTCAAAAAAGAAACCAAAAAGAAATTAGAAAAATACTTAGAGATGAATGAAAACAAGAAGAAAATATATGGAAACATGTGGGATACAATGAAAGCAGTATAAGGGGGATATTTATTAATAAATGTAAGCATTTATTGCTATAACAAGAAGAGGAAAGGTGTCAGGATGGCAGTTTAATTGGACTCTGAGCTCACCTACTCCTATAGATACAACCAGTTTACACTTACTCTTGGAAAAGTACCCCTGAGAAAGAACTGAAAACTGGATAAAAAGAATGCCTGCAAGAAGGGACAGTCTGACTGAGGTGGAAGAGGAAGAAATTCCTTTTTGATGAGAAAAAAGAAGCCACCTTCACAAGCTGCAGTGCTTCATGGCTGTCCAAGAGCAATCCTAAGGTACACAGTCTTCCCTGGAGGAAGAGGGGATCTGAGTAGGGATGCATTACTATGATAAGCATCTGTTGGACTCAGCACAACCAAGGTGAATGTCAGAAATCTCACTGTGCTGGCTATTAACTACACTGGGGAAAGTTATCAGACATAAGGGGGAAAAAACGCTGGCACTTATAGGCACATGCACAAATTCACCCATTTCAGAAAGCAACCTAAAATCACTAAAAGGTGCACGGGGCTTTGGTGAAAAGAGACTCATATGAGAAGCTCTGGGTGCAACTTAGTGAGAGGTAAGTCCTCTCTAGGGACTGAGATATTGGTGGCAGCCATTTCATTCCCTGGTCTGTTAGCGCAAGGTCAGCCCCACCCACTAGAATACCTATTTAATCCAGCTCAGCCAGTTTAGGCAGTCTTCCCTAAGGACTGGACCCACCCAACTGTAACCCTTGAGCAACTTGTAAGCCCACAAATGCTGGATCCTCTTCAGTCAGGTGAGTGGTTTTGCCTCTGTGGGGTAGGGCATGCATGAAGAGCAGTGGAGTGTAGTGAGCTTGTGAAGTAGGGCAGCTGGGCCCATGTCAGAGAATCAGGGCACACATATGGGATAGGACTGTGTTGACAGGCATGTGGCCCTATGGGCCAGGGGTCTTGTCAGCAGACTTGTGCTTCTCAAATAGCCACAAGAGGCTAGCACCACCTCTCAAAGCCTGAAACAATGGGGTGCTCCCATGCCTGGGACTGGTGCTACTCAGCAGCAATTCTGGGAAAACTGTCAACAACCATGCAGGCTGGGGGCCTACATCAATTGTAAGCCTCTGAGCCCAGCAATCAACCAAACTGGGGACCTACTCAACAGAAAAACTGCAACAGGGATGTGCTATTAGACATTTCAGCCAAATGTGCTATAGAGGTCCCCAGCAGATAAAGTGGCTGAAGGGTCCATAGCAGCTGCTTGCATCAGAACATTACAACCAGCTGGTAGGAGTTACAGCCTAGCCTCCCTGACCCTGCCACAACATAGAGACATACATAACCCACTCGGGGGTCACTCCTGGAATATTTGGAACTGGTGATGTGCACTGGTGGGCGTTATAAGGCATTATTTACTTAAGAACACCTCTACAAGATCTGGAGATGTAACTGACCCACCTAAAAACAGAAATAAGCACAGAAAAAGAGGCAAAATGAGAAAACAAAAGAATACAAGTAAGAGAATAGGACAACCCCCCAGAAAAAGAACTAAATGAAACAGACATAATCGATCTGCCTAACAGAGTTCAAACAAAAAGTCATAGGTTTGCTCACTCATTTTTGGAGAAAGATAGATGAACTGGGGAGTCAGAACTTCAGCAGAGAGTTGGGAAATATAAAAAAGAACCAATTGAAAAACAGGAATACAATACTGGAGATGAAATGGCAGAGTAGGTGATACAGAAGAATGCTCAGCAAACTGGGTGAAAGACTAGAAGAAATCACCAAAGCTGAACAGATAAAAGAAAAAAGAATTGAGAATAGTTTAAGAGATGACTGGGACAACAGTAAATGCACTAACATTTGTATTATAGGTTTCCCAGAAGGAGAAGAGTGGCACAAAGGGGAAGCGGATCTATTTGAAGAAATAATAGCTGGAAAGTTTGCTAATTTAAGGAAGGAAACAGACATGCAGGTACAGGAAGCACAGGGAGCAAAAAACAAGATAAACTCAAAGAGGCCCACACCAAGACACATTGTAATTAAAATGCCAAAAATAACAGATAAGGAGAGAATCCTAAAAGCTGGAGGAGAAAGGCAACAAGTGACATACAAAGGAAACCCCATAAGGCTACCAGCTGACTTCTCAGCAGAAACCTTACAGACAGAAGAGATTGTCATGATATATTTAAAGTGCTTAAAGGAAAAACCTAGAGCAAAGAATACTATACCTGGCAAGGTTATCATTCAGAATGGAGGGAGAGGTAGAGATATTCTAAGACAAGCAAAAACTAAAAGAGTTTTTCAGCTAGAAACCAGTTTTACAAGAAATGGTAAATGAATTATTTAAGTGGGAAAGAAAAACCACAAGGAGGAAGAAGAAATTAGGAAAAAAAAAGTAAAAATAAATGTGAAAGTCAAAAATAAAGGCAGCAGATCCACCACTTATGAAGATAGTAGGAAGGTCAAAAGACATAAGTACTAAAATTACCTTTTTCCATGACAGGAGGGTAACAGACACACACACACAAAGAGGTTAGGGATAAAATTTAGGATGAGAGGAGTAAAAGAGTAGAACTTTTCAAACTAGGTAAAACTAAAGAGACCATCAAGTTAGTAGAGATTACTATATATGTGGTTTATTATATATTAACCTCACAGTGATCGCAAACCAGAAACCTACAATAAATACACACAAAATTAAGAGAAAGGAACCCAAACATAATAATAAAGAAACCATCAAACCACATGGGAAGAGAGCAAGAGAAGAAGAAAGGAACAGAGAAGGACTACTAAAACACACCCCCACAAAAATTAACAAAATGGCCATAAGTACATACTTGTCAACTGCTACTTTAAATGTCACAGAACTGAATGGTCTATTCAAAAGGCATAGAGTGACTTACTGGATGAAAAAACAAAAAAATGTGTCCCATATATTTGCTGCATACAAAAGTCACATTTCAGACCTGAAGACACTCAAGCTGAAAGTGAAGGGATGGAAAAAATACTCCATACAAATGGCAATGAAAAGAAAGCTGGGGTAGTAATACTTACATCAGAAAAAATATAAAATCTATCAGATTTTAATTAAAAAACTGTAACAGAGACAAAGAAAGCCACCACAAAATCATCAAGGAAACCATCCCACAAGAGGACATAACACTTTTAAATATATACCCCACACAGAAGTGCCTAAATATGTAAAGCAATTATTAACAGACTTAAAAGGAGAAATAGACAGTAGCACAATAATAGTAGGGGACTTTGATGGTCCACTTACACCAATGGACAGATGATCTAAACAGAAGATCAATAAGGATACATTGGCCATAAATGACACATAGACCAAATGGACTTAGTAGGTAAATACAGAACATTACATCCAAAAATGGCAAAGTACACATTCTTTTCAAATGTACATGGAACATTCTCCAGGATTGATCACATATTAGGCTACAAAACGAGTCTCAATAAATTAAAGAAGATTGAATTGATACCAAGCATCTTTTCTGACCACAGAGATATGAAATTAGAAATCTACTACAGGAAGAAAATCAGAAAAGCCACAAATATATGGAGATTAAATAAAATGCTAGTAAACAATGAGTGGGCCAATGAAGAAATCAAAGGAGAAATAAAAACTACCTGGAGACAATGAGAATAAAAATCTGACAGTCAAAACTTATGGGATACAGAAAAAGCTTATTATTAGAACATGAAAAGCTGTTCTAAGAGTGGAGTTGATAGCAATACAGTTCCTCCTCAACAAATAAGAAAAATTTCAAATAAGTAATCTAACAGTACACCTCAAGAAAGTGGAAAAAGAATAACAAGCAAAGCCCACATTCAATAGAAGGAAGAAAATAATAAAAATAACAGCAGAAATAAATGCAATAGGGACTAAAAAGATTTTTAAAAAATCAATGAAACCACAAGCTAATTCTTTGAAAAGATAAACAAAATTGACATCTCTTTACCTAAACACACTAAGAAAAAATAGAGAAGGTTCAAATAAAATCAGAAGCGAAAAAGGAGAAATTACAACGGACAGCTCAGAAATGCCAAAGATTAAAAGAGAATACTACAAAAAGCTAATTGCCAAAAAACTGGAGACTCTAGAAGAAATGGATAAATTCTTAGAATCATTCAACCTTAGAAAACTGAACCAAAAAGAAATAGAGAATTTGAATAGACAAATCACCGGTAAGGAGATTGAAACGGTAATCAAAAACCTCCCCCAAAATAAAAGTCCAGGACCAGATGGCTTCCCTTGTGAATTCAACCATTCAGAGAAGATAATGCCTATCCTTCTCAAACTCTTCCAAAAAATTGAAGAAGAGGGGAAGCTTCCTAACTCATTCTATGAAGCAACATTAGCCTGATACCAAAATCAGAGAAGGGCAACAAACCAAATGAAAATTACAGGCCAATATCACTGATGAATATCAATGCAAAAATCTTCATAAAATACTAGAAAATGGAATACAACAAACATTAAAAATATCAGACATCATGATCAAGTTGGATTTATTCTAGTGAGGCAGGGATGGCTCAACATCCACAAATCAATCAACATGATACACATCATTAAGAAAATGAAGAGTAAAAATCACATTATCATCTCAATAGATGCAGAGAAAGCATATGACAAGATAGAACTTCCATTTTTGGTAAAAACTCTGAATAAAATGTATATACAGGGAAAGTACCTCAACATAATAAAAGCCATATATGACAAACCCCAACTAATATTATTCTCAATGAAGAAAAAGTGAAAGCTATCCCTATGAGAACAGGAACCAGACAAATATGCCCACTTTCACCCTTCTTACTTAACATAGCATTGGAAGTCCTAATTGGAGCAATCAGGAAGAAAAATAAATAAAAGGGATTCAAATTGGAAAGGAAGAAGGGAACTCTCACCATTTGCAGATGACATGATTTTATATACAGAAAATCCTACAGAATCCATCAATAATCTGTTCGAGGTAATAAATGCATATGATAGGTTCAGGATACAAAATCAACATACAAAAATCACTCTCATTTCTATACACTAACAATAAAATAGCAGAAAGTGAAGTTAAGAATGCAATCCCCTTTACAATTTCAACAAGAAGAATAAAATACCTAGGAATAAACTTAACCAAAGATGTAGAAGATCTGTACACTGAAAACTACGAAACATTGAGAGAAATCGAAGAAGATACATTTAAGTGAAAATATATTCCATGCTTTTAGATGGGGAGAATTAATAATAGTTAAACTGTCCATATTTCCTAAAGCAATCCACAGATTAATGCCATCCCTATCAAAGTTCCAATAACATTTTTCACAGAAATAGAACAAGGAATCCTAAAATTTATACGGAAAAACAAAAGACACCAAGTATCCTAAGGTATCCTGAGGGGGAAAAAAAAGAATAAAGCTGGAGGTATCACACTCCCCAGTTTCAAAATATAATGCAAAGCTATAGTAACCAAAACAGCTGGGCATTGGAAAAAAACGGTCACACAGATCAATGGAACTAAATCAAGAGCCCAGAAATAAACCCACACATCTATGGACTGCTAATTTTCAATAAGGGATCTAAGAACATACAATGGTGAAAGGAAAGTTTCTTCAGTAAATGGTGTTGGGAAAACTAGACAACCACGTGCAAAAGAAAGAAAGTGGACCGTTATGTTACACCCTACATGAAAATTAACTCAAAGTGGATTAAAGACTTGAATGTAAGACCTGAAGCCATAACACTCCTAGGAAAAAATATAGGCATTACACTCTTCAGCATCAGTCTTAGTAGCATATTGTCAAGTACCATGTCTGATACAGCAAGGGAAACAACAGAAAAAGTAAGCAAATGGGACTACGTCAAACTAAAAAGCTTGTTCACAGCAAAGGAAACCATCAATAAAACAAAAAGACAACCTAACAGTTGAGAGAAGATATTTTCAAATCTTATATCTGACAAACGACTAATATCTAATGTATACAAAGAACTTATACATCTCAACAGCAAAAAATCTAACAACCCAATTAAAAAATGGGCAAAAGTTACATCACTATCAAATGGGATTCATACCAGGGACACAGGGATGGTTCACTATCAGCAAATTGAGGAATAAAAACCACATGATCATCTCAATAGATGCGAGAAAGCATTTGAAAAGATCCAACAGCTATTTATGAAAAAAAAACTATTAACAAAATGAGGATAGAAGTAATTACCTCAACATAATAGAGACCATATATGACAAACCCACAGACAACATCATAGTCAATGGGCAAAAGCTGAGTGCCATCCCCATGAGAACAGGAATGAGACAAGGATGCCCACTATCACCACTCTTATTCAAGATAGTACTAGAGGGTTTGGCCAGAGCAATTAGGCAAGAGAATGAAATGAAAGAAATCTGCATAGGGAGGGAAGAAGTGAAACTCTCACTGTTTGCAAAAGACATGATCTTATATATAGAAAACCAAAAAAAAATCCATTGGAAAACTAATAGAAAATAATAGAACTAATAACTATAAAACTAATAGAAATAACCAGTACTGTAAAGTTGCGGGATACAGAATCAACCTACAAAAATCAGTTGTTTTTCTATACTCCGAGAACGAACTTACAGAAAGAGAATTCAAAAATGTAATTCCATTTGCAATCACAACTAAAAACATAAAGTACCTAGGAATAAATTTAACCAAGGAGGTGAAAGTTTGTGCAAAGAAAACTGCAAGACATTACTGATAGAAATTGATAATGACTTAAAGAGGTGGAAAGAGATTCCTTGCACATGGATTGGAAGAATAAATATAGTTCAAATGTCCATACTACCCAAAGCAATCTACAGATTCAATGCAAACCCAATCAGAAGCCCAATAACATTCTTCATGGAAACAAAGCAAAGAATATTAAAATTCATATGGGGCAATCAAGACCCCAAATTGCTAAGGCAATCCTGAGAAAAAAGAACAAAGCTGGAGATATCACAATCCCTGTCTTAAAAAATATGCTACAAAGCCATAGTGACCAAAACGGCACTGTACTGGTACAAAAATAGGCACACAGATCAGTGGAACAGAACTGAGAGCCCAGAAATAAAACCACACATATACAGATAGCTAATCTTGACAAAAGTGCCAAGAACACACAATGGAGAAAAGACAGTCTCTTCAATAAATGGTGTTGGTAAAACTGGACAGCCACATGCAAAAGAATGAAGATAGACCACTATCGCACACCATACACAAAAATAAACTCAATTGGATCAAACACTTGAAGATACGTCCTGAGACTATAAAACTCCTGGAAGACAATATTGCCAGTACACTCTTTGACATGGAACTAAAAAGGATCTTTTCAAATACCGTGTCTTCTCAGACAAGGGAAACAAAAGTTAAAATAAACAAGTGGAAATTCACTGGACTAAAGAGCTTCTGCAAGTACTTGGACATTGAGGGTATGATGCTGAGTGAAGTTAGCCAGAGAGACAAAGTCAAATACTGTATGATCTCACTCATAAGTAGAAGATAAAAACCACAATAAAGCATCACATAGCAACAGAGATTGGATTGGTGGTTACCAGAGGGGAAGCAGGAAGGGAAGAGGGTGTGAGGGGTAATTAGGCATATGTGTGTGGTGATTGATTGTAATTAACCTTTGGATGGGGAACATGATATACACAGGAATTGAAATATAATGATGTACATCTGAAATATGTATAATGTTTGAAGTCAATGTTACCACAATAAAAAATAAATAAATGAATAAATAAAAAGCACTTAAATAGGGGGAAAAAAGAACCAGAAATATCTCAAATCAATGCACTAAATTTAAAACTTAAGGAACTAGAAAAATAATAACAAACTAAACCCAAAGCTATAAGAAGGAAGAAAGTAATAAGGATAAGAGCAAAGATGAATGAAATACAAAATAGAAAAATAATAGAGATAATAAACAAAACCTAATATTTTTCTTTGAAAAAATCAACAAAATTGATCATCTTTTAGCTAGAAGAAAACAGAAAAAAGAGAAGATTCAAATTATTAAAATCAGAAAAGTGAGGCCAGCCCGGTGGCACAGCGGTTGGGTTTGCACATTCTGCTTTGGTGGCCCGAGGTTCACTGGTTCAGATCCCAGGTACAGACATGGCTTGTCAAGCCATGCTGTGGCAGCTGCCCCACATATAAAGTAGAGGAAGATGGGCACGGATGTTAGCTCAGGGCCAATCTTCCTCAGGAAAAAGAGGAGGACTGGCAGTAGTTAGCTCAGGGCTAATCTTCCTCAAAAAATAAAAAAATAAAAATCACAAAGGAGACTACAGATACTAGTTACAATTATCCAGAAATAAAAAGGACTATAAGAATACTGTGAAAAACTGGATGCCAACAGATTTGATAACCTAGATGAAATGGAAAAATTCCTAGAAACCAGAACCTACCACAACTAAATCACATAGCAATAAAAAATCTGAATAGACCTATAACTAGTATGGGTTTTGAATCAATGATCAGAAGTCTTCTGACAAAGAAAAGCCCTGGCCTGAAGTCTTTATTGGTGAATTCTACAAAATATTTAAAGAAAGACTAATATCAATTCCTCTCAAACTTTTCTAAAAAGTTCACAATGGAAGATCACTCCTAATTCATTATTTGATGCCACTGTTACCCTGATGACAAAACTAGACAAAGAGACTACAAGGAAAGAAAACTACATAACATTAACTCTGATGAATATTCATAAAAAATCCTCAAAAATTATTAAAAAGAAGAATTCAATAGCATATTAAATGGATTATATACCTAAACACGTGGGAATTATTCCAGGAGAGGTAGAATGGTTCAATATTCAGAAGTCAGTCAGTGTAATATATCACAGTAACAGAGTGACATTAAAAAACACATTATCATCTCTATTGATACAAAAAAGAATGTGTCAAAACGCAACACATTTTTGTGATTAAAAACTCTCAAAAAACTAGCAATAGAAGGAAACTATAACGACAAAAAAAGTGATGTATGAAAAGCCTAGAATGAATATCATACTCAATGGTGAAATATTGAAAGCCTTTCTTGTAAGATCAGGAACTAGGCAAAGACACCTATCTTGTCCACTTCTGTCCAACATAGTTTTGGGTTTTCTAGCCAGAGCAAATAGGCAAGAAAAGAAATAAATGTCTTCCATACTGGAAAGGAAGAAATAAAACTATCTCTGACAATGATTATTTCTCATATGTAGAAAATTGTATGTTACATGATAAAACAATTAGAAGTAATATATGAATTCAGCAAAGTACAACAGGGTACAAACTCAACAAAGAAAAATCAATTGTGTTTCTATATATTAACATTGAAAAGGAAATGAAGAAAACAATTCCATTTACAATAGCTTCAAAAATAATAAAATACTGGAGCTGGCCCAGTGGTGTAGTTAAGTTCATATACTCACCTTTGGCAGCGTGGGCTTTGTTGGTTTGGATCCCAGGCTCAGATCTATACACTGCTTATCAAGTCATGCTGTGGTGGCATCCCATATATTTAAAAAGTAGAGGAAGATTGGCACAGATGTTAGCTTAGGGACAATCTCCCTCACGAAAAAATAAAAAATAAAAATGTTGGCCTGGTGGTATAGCAGTTAAGTCTGCATGCTCCACTTCAGTGGGCAGGGGTTTGAATATTTGGATCCTGGACAATGACCCATGCACCGCTCATCAAGCCAAGCTGTGGCAGACGTCTGACAAATAAAATAGAGGAAGATGAGCACAAAGATTAACTTAGGGCCAATCTTCTTCAACAAAAAGAGGAGGATTGGCAGCAGATATTAGCTCAGGGTTAATCTTCCTCAAAAAATAAAATACATTAAAATACTTAAGAATTTACCTAAGAGAGGTGGTGAAAGATAGCACAATGAAAACTGCAAAACATTGATGAAAGAAGTTAAGAAGGCATAAAGAAATGGAAACACATCCCATGTTCATGAATTGGAAGACAATATTGTTAAGATGTCAATACTACCCAAAGCAGTCTATTTATTCAATGTAATATCTTTAAAATCCAAATGATGTTTTCTGTAGAAAGAGAAAAAAATTCTAAAATTCATATGGCATCTCAAAGTACCCCAAATAACCAAAACAATTTTGAAAAGAAGTGCAAAGCTAGAGGTCTCATACTTCCTGATTTCAAAACCTACTATAAAGTAAACAGTAGTCAAAAGTGTGGTCCTGACATAGAGACAAACATATAGATCAATAGAGTGGCATAGAGAGCTAAAAAAAAACCCTAACTTATGTGGCCAAGTTATTTTTGACAAGAATGTCAAGATATTTAGTAAGGAAAAGACACTCTTTTTAACAAAATATGCCTGGACAACTGGATATCCACATGCAAAAGAATGAATTTGGATCCCCTGCCTAACACATATACAAAGATTCACTCAAAATGGATCCATGACCCAAATGTGAGACCAAAAGCTATAAAACTTTTAGGAATAAAACATATGGCAAAAGCTCATGACATTGGGTTTGACAATGATTGCTTGGATAAGATGCCAAAGGCACAGACAACAAAAGAAATAGACAAATTGGATTTGATGAAAATCTTAAAAAATTGTGCCTCATATACACTATCAGCAGAGTGAAAAAGCACCCCACCGAATGGAAGGAAATATTTGTAAATAATATATCTGATAATGGATTTATATACCAGGTATAGAAAACTAAAACTCAGTCACAACAAAACCAAAGAGACAGCATGATTCATTTATAGGCAAAAGACTCAAATACACATTTCTCCAAAGAAACTATACAAATGGCCAGTAAGTAGAAGAAAGGATCCTAAAAGTCACGAATCATTAGATAAATGCAAATAAAAATTACAAGATACTACTTCAAACCTGTTATGATAGTTACTGTCAATAAAACAAAAAATAACAAGTAACAGTGAGGGTGTGGAGAAATTGGAACCTATGTGCACTATTGGTGGGAATTTAAAATGATACAACTACTGTGGAAAACCATATGGAAATTCCTCTTAAAATTAAAATAACCATGTGACGAAGCAATTCTGTTTCTCGGCATATAGCTAAAAGAATTGATAGTAGAATCTTGAAGAGATATTTGTACACTCATGTTTATGGCAGGATTACTCACAATTATCAAGAGTTGGGAGCAACTGAAGGGTCCATCAACAAATGAATGGGTAGGCGAAGTGTGGTTTATACATATAACAGAATATTATCCAGCCTTAGGAAGGAAATTCTAATATAAGCTATAACATGGATAAAACTTGAGGACGTTATGCTAAGTGAAATAAACAAATAAAAAATAAATATTGTATGCTTTAACTTACAAAGTACTTGGGGTAGTCAAAATCATACATACAGAAAACAGAATGGTGGTTGCTAGTGACTTGCCAGGAAGGAAGGAATGGGAATTGTTTGATTTGTAGCGACTTACAGTTTTACAAGATTAAAAGAGTTCTAGGGATGGATTGTGGTAATAGCAGGACATTATAAAATTGTTTTATGTCACTAAACAGTATGCTTAAAATGGTTAAGTTGGTAAATTTTGTTTCTATATTTTATCACAATAAAAATATTGGAAAGAAAAGGAAATAAAGTTGTCTGTAAAGGAAAATACATATGCAATTATTAATGCAATTATTGTTACAACTTCACTGTAACCAAACGATTTCATTTTTTTGTTTTCTACATGCTTTAAAGGACAAAAGCACTTTAAAAAACATTACTAATCTCTGTTATTGGGTACACCATGTAAAAAGATGTAATTTATGACATCAATATCAGAAAGAGGAAGAATGGAGCTGTATTAAGCTGTATAAAGTTTTGTGTGTCATTGAAATTAATTTGAGATAAATTCAAACAAGATTGTTACAGTTTTAGAATGTTAAATATAATGTTCATGGCAATCACAAATTAGAAAATATCTTAAAATATACACAAAAGGAATTGAGAAGGGAATCAAAATGTTCCACTATAAAAAATAAGCTAAAAACAAAAGACGACACAGTAGTAGAGAAAATGAGTGGAAAAAATGTGTAAGGCTTACAGAAAGCAATTAGTAAAATTTCAGAAGTAAGCTCTTCCTTATTACTAATTACTTTAAATATAAATGGATAAACTCTTCAATCAAACAGCCAAGATGATCCAACACAATGCAAGAGACTCAGTTTGGATGCAAAGTCTCAGAAAAGTTGAAATAAAAAGGATGGAAAAAGTTTTCTCATATAAATTGTACCCAAAAGATCACTGGAGTTATTATACTGATTCTTAACAAAATAGACTTTAATTCCAAAGCAAGAGACAAAGAAAACAAGTAAATTAAAAGTTTCAATAACCCAAGAAGATATGAAAAGTATAAACATTTGTGCATCTAATAACAGACCATCAAAATATATGAAGCAAAAATGACAGAACTAAAGGAAGAAACAGTTCAACAATACAAGTTGGAGACTTCAATACACTGCTTTCAATAATGAATAGAATAGGGGCAGCCCAGTGTCATAGTGGTTAAGTTCGTGTTCTCCACTTTAGTGGAGGGGCGTTCATGGGTTTGGATCCCAGGTATGGACCTACACACCATTCATCAAGCCATGCTGTGGTAGCAGCCCACATGCAAAATACAGGAAGATTGGCTCAGATATTAGGGCCAATCTTCCTCACCAATAAATAAATAAATAAATAAATAATGAATAGAATAACCAGATAGAAGATAAAAAAGAAATAGAAAACTTAACAACACAATAAAGCACTTAGATTTAAATAACACTCCAACCAACAATAGCAGAATACACAAAAGGGACATTATCCAGGATATATCATGTGTTATGCCACAATACAAGTCTCAGTAAGTTTTAAAAGATAGCTATCACACAAAAGAAAACTAAAAAAATTTACTGCTATTTGGATATTAAACAAAACACTCCTAAATAACCAATGTCAAAGAAGAAATCACAGGAAAATTAGAAAATGCTTGGTGACCAATGAAAGCAAAATCACAACGTACCAAAACTTAGAGGGTACAATAAAGGAAGTGCTAAGAGGGAAATTTACAATTGTAAACATATTTAAAAAGAAAAAAATACACCTCTAATCAATAGACTAACTTTACATGTAAGGCACTAGAAAAAGTACAAAGTTAAATCCAAAGGTAGCAGAAAGAAGGAAATAATAAAGACAAGATTAGAGACAAACAAAAGAGAAAATAGAAAACATCAAAAGTGGAAAGTATCATAGTTAGATTTTTTGAAAAGATTAAGAAATTCAGAGACATTTAGTCATATTGTCAATGAAAAAAAGAGAGAAGATACAGATAACTGGAACCAAAAATGAAAGTGAGAACAGAGAAAAAAAGGATTATAAAAAAATGTTATAATCAATTCTATACCACAAATTAGAAGCAAGGCAGAAAAAGAAATGGGCAAATTCTTTGAAATGCAATTACTAAAGTGATTCAAAACAAACCGAGAATTTCAACAGACCTATAACACCAACAGCGATTGAATCAGTAATCAAAAACCTCCCAGAAGAGAAAGTTTTTGGACCATAGGGCTTTAATGAGTTCTACCAAAGTTTTAAAAAAGAATTAACACTAGTTCTGCTCAAATTAGCCTTATCTTTTACAAGAACCTTACTCAAAATTTCCACGGGCAAACCTCTGATGTTTTCTTTGCAACCAGTAGCTTGACTATAATGCTGCATTCACTAAATGAAGTGATTAAATATATTGAAGTTTATCATGATTTTGGGTTTGAGGAAGCCACAATTTGACAACCAAATTTATATTCAAATGTAACTCCCTGGGAAATTCTGCACAGCTCCGCACAGTAGCTGGAGATCTGCACTAATCTCTGAGTATTACTGTAAAGAAACCCTACTTGTTCTAAGCACATTATTCAGGAATTTAAAGATGTTTTCTCAGAACAGTACCTCAAAGCTCTTATTTGGTTGTCTCTTGTACCTTCCATAATAGGACATCTCAAATGCAATATTTCAGAGGAATTCCATGCTCACATCCCCAGCTGAGCTTCACTGTTAGCAAATCAACTGGAAATAAGGAGGGAAAGACTTAGGGCCTCCATCAACTTTTTGTGAAGCCTCTGTCTGCCTCACATTAAGTGTTTTCATAATGTTTATTCATTGCTAAATGTCATATGTATTCTTTCTGTGATGAAGGTTGAAAATGTGTGCTATGAAATGGATGAAAGCTCTTAAAACATACCTGAGGCGGACTTCGAGAGGCCAAAGGTCAAGAAATGGACTTTGCTTAACTTAAATTTTGATACAGATCATTATCTGGATTGAATGGTGATCACATATACCAAACTCTTTATAACTAAATCAGAACTTCCTATAAATAATTCAGAAATCATTGAAATTACCTAAGAGACTTTTAAATAGACTTGCCTTCATATTTAGAAGAATAGCTGTAAGGTATACTTAGGCCACCTAATTGCCAAATATCTTTGTCTTTAAGCTTACCATTGAAAAATAGCCACTGATAACCTCCCTATTTAAATGGCACTTGTTTAAACTTTCATGCTTTGAAGACCTATCTGCAGTTTTAGAAAATAACATTAAAAGTGCCATGTTTCACTGCTGTGTGATCTCTGGTGCTGGCATTCTAGAATTGTTTAAGTCATTTCAGGCCTAATGTTTATCACTGTGGATCTAATTGCCAGCTATTGCATTCTTTTAAGAAATTAATTTTAAGGAAGTGGGGAAGGAAGGAATATATTTTGTAAATGTTACAGTGAAGCTTATGACTGACCTTTGACTAGTTGGAGCTTTCAGTATGTTGTTAAAAATCTGTAATGGACAGTTAATGTATTACCAGAGGGTGAAAGAAACTTTTGAGCTCGCCAAATTTGGACTTCAGTGTAGATTTTGTCTTTATGAAGTAAACTCAAAGGAACAAGTTATGAAGTTTAAATGGAAGAGCCTGCCATTATTGTTCCACATCCTAGTTGTTTCTGTTTACATTCATTTGTTGAGCCTACAATTTCATAAACTTTTTAAAAGCTATATATTGTACACTTCTGTTTCACAGTCAAGGCAAAAATGAGAGACTATGAATACTGGCAACTGATTTGTCTGTTTTCTTCTTTTTCTCTATGAGAATATCTCTTGTCTCATCTTGAGATATAAGCAAAACTGGAAAACTACGTGTTTTGTGGTTTATCTAGGGTTAATACAGAAATTATTGCTGTTATTTTCAGTGAAGAAAATCAGTTTTGTATAGTTTATTTCAAGCTACATAAAACGTGAATTTTGTCTAAAATAAAAATACAATGTACCTTTTCACATTCATTAGCATGACTCTCGTTTAAAAACTTAAGATACCAGGGGCTGGCCCCATGGCCGAGTGGTTGGGTTCGCGCACTCCGCTGCAGGCGGCCCAGTGTTTCGTTGGTTCGAATCCTGGGCGCGGACATGGCACTGCTCATCAGACCACATTGAGGCAGCGTCCCACATGCCACAACTAGAAGAACCCACAACAAAGAATACACAAATATGTACCGGGGGGCTTTGGGGAGAAAAAGGAAAAAATAAAATCTTTAAAAAAATAAAAAATCTTAAGATACCAAATATTGACAAAGATACGAGGAAATCGGAACCTTTGTGCTTTGAGTGGGAATACAAACAGGTGCATTTTCTGTGGAAAACAGTTTTTCAAGTAGTTAAATATAGTGTTACCATATGACCAAGTATATGCTTGGAACATACACAAAAAATTAAGAACAGGACTCAGACATTGTACACCCATGGTTATAGCAGCATTATGCACAATAGGCAAAAGGTGGAAACAACCCAATGTCTATCAACAAATGGCTGGATAAAATGTGATGTACATTTACAATGGATTATTATTCAGCCTGAAAAGAATGAAATTCTAATACAGGCTACAACATAAATGAACCTTGAAAACAATACGCTAAGTGAAATAAGACAGACACAGAAGAATAAATATTGTATGAATCCCATTATATGAGGTACTTGGGATATGCAAAACCGTAAAACAGAAAGCAGAATAAAAGGCAAATATATTCATGTCCAAATACATATGTATGTTCATAAGAACACTTGCACTGGGGAGAAGAAAAATGAAGAGCAATTGTTTAACGGGTGCAGAATTTATGTTGAGATAATGAAAATTTAGGGCTACAGATATTGGTGATGGTTATACAGTATTGTGAATTTTTAATATCACTGAATGCTACACCTACAAATGATTAAAATGATTCATATTATATTATGTATATTTTTCCATAATACATTTTTTTTAAGTGTTATTACTTAGACCAAGACTTAGCATCCTCTTATAGTTGAAAGTTCTATATCCTCTGCAGGTTATCTCAAAAGATCTCCTGAGATTCAAGAAATTTAGAGATTGAAGTTTGGATAGGCTCGTTCATCTTTACCATTCTCTTCTCTTACTCCTGTTTTGGAGACTGCAGTATTGATCCCAATTACCAACTCATATTTTTTCCAATACTCCCAAATCATTCCAGGAAGGTAAATCAGCATATTCTTCTAGGAAAAAAAGCCAATATTAAATGTATATTTTTTTCTCTAATTGTATGTAGACTTTAGTCAGATCTTATAATACTGAACAGTGAGCCACATCTCTTCTTGTCATCATAACTGATGTTCAATTCATTTTGAAATTGCTGATCCAAACATTTATGCATCTCTGGATCTTAGGAGGGTCTATGTACCCAGTAGCTTGTTTTTACTTGCTGACATATTAAATCTTCTTATTCTAAGCCAGTATTCTTATCTAAATCAGGAGTCTACAAACTATAGCTGAGACCAAATCCTGTTTTGGTAAATAAATTTTATTAGAACTCAACCACATATATTTGTGCATGTACTATCTATGGCTGCTTTTGCATTATAACAACAGAGCTGAGTAGTTGCTTAGCTGAACACTTGGCTTGCAATACCTAAAATACTTACTATGTGGTGCTCCTTTGATAGAAAACATTTACCCACCCCTGGTATAAAGCCAGAGCTCTGTCACAATACAACTGTGCTGAACCATTCTACTTCTCCCCAACAGTTCATATTCCTTACATATGCATGTACATACACATAAGCATGTACACAGGCTCAAATACATAAGCCAATAATAATCTAAATTTTTGTTGTTAAGGAAAAAATTCCAAACCCCTGACAGTTACATTTATTGTAATGTAAGATGTAAATATGATCAGTGTGTAACTTAATGTTTTCAAATTTATATATTTTACCTGCTATTCATGAAAATACATGTATTAGTAAAATGACTTGGGACATTGTTCAGCATGGTCTATTGTGTAACATGAGGGGTCACAAATCTCTTTGGTAAACCAGATTTTTGTTGCGTATTTTTCCCTATGTCTTGTACATCTGACGTAAGAATCCTCCAAACTTAGGCCAGGACGTATGTTGGGGGAAACAAATGGAAGCATAGTATGGCTCTAAAACTTGCTGCAATGATTACTTAACCAGTTCCCTGTCTTATTACATATCAGGGCAAAATCTCCACAACAGAATTCTCTTTTGAAAGCCCTAGAAGACAAACAAAACAGCAATATTTAAATTAGACTTTTGTGATTTTAATTCAAATCGTACATCAAACAAATCTTCAGGAATCCTAATCATAGAAACAAAAGTTGAAATTCATCTGATTCTTAGCTAAGCTTAGATATAGCACAGAGAAGTTACCTATGTCCCACTTTATGGATCATATTTATAAGTATATATTTATACACATGCAGACATCCTGATATTTACACATTAGATACATTTATAAACCTATTAGAATATAAAAGCCCTGAAGATAAAGTTTTTCATATTAAAATTACATTTATTTTAATTTCCTAAAACTGAGATAGAAATATTAAGATCCTTGATCATCTATTAACTCAGTGAGAAAAACGTCTAACATTTTCTTCAACAAAGGAAAGGACAACCTTTTGTGGATTAACAATCTATGAAATGTTGCCTTGAAGGATTTAAAAGCGATATTGTTTATTTAGAACTTTATGCATAAATTAGGTGGGAGAGGAGGATCCCAGGCAGGGCATTAGCCCTCCAGCTGCCTCTGACACACTGACTCCAGCTTTGTCTCAGAGGGGGCAAGGAACACCCACTGTGACTGTGTCTGATGGTGGGGGCGTGTTGGAGTCCCAGCCACCCTGCTCTGTGGTCCAGGGGGAAAATCCATGGTCCCACAGCAGCCACAGTGAAAGCCTCTGGGCAGCATTAGTGAAGAGGCCCCACCCAGCAATCACAAGGCTGGAAGACCCTGAGGCAGAAGTAGCAAAGCTGGGTGAGCTAACCACAGACTGAAGTAGATACCCATAGCTCTGCTGTGGCCCATACTGGACAAGTGAGATCTTGAGGGCCCTGACAGTGACAGAGTGTGAATATAGGTGATCCTGCTCCCAGCCACTGGGAAAGCACATAACACCACTGCAGGCTCTAAGAAGGGAGCCTGTCTAGGTGGTCTGTGATAGTAGGCACCAGCAACCTGAGGCCCCCTTGCAATTGTCCCCAAAGCTGATGAGAGACCCCACAGGACAACTGTAACTACAAGGAGGGGACCAAATCCTGGCAGCAACAGCTGACAGCGATCCTGGTCAGTGCAGATTAATAAACAGCTCACCCCCACTCCAGTAGAAGCAAGTGGAAGCAGTAGCTAAACTCTATCTCTATGTGGAGGCACAAATCCACGCCATTAAGCAGTATGAAACAATATATTAAATCTCTAGAACAGAAGCAAAATGATGAGTATGATAAAGTTTGGAGATCTATTTGCTTCTGTCACATGGAGTTCCATCTCTCTCCCCAGGTTTGGAAAGTTCTCAGCAATTATTTCTTTGAACAGGCATTCTGCCCTCTTCTCCTTCTCTTCTCCCTCTGGGGTTCCTATAATCCTTATGTTGCATCTCCTAATTAAGTTGGATAATTCTTGGAGAGTTTCTTCATGTCTTTGTAGTCTTAGCTCTCAGAAAATAATCCCAAATACAATGAAATCTACAACCTAAATGACAATGAATTCAAAACAGCCATCATTAAAAAACTCAGTGAGTTAAAAGACAATACAGATAGACAACTCAACGAGTTCAGGAGCTATGTCACAAAAGAACTTGATAGCATAAAGAAGGACAAATCAGAAATACTGGAGAAGAAGAACACAATGGAGGAGATTAAGAAAAATCTGGACTATCTGAACAGTAGGGTTGATAAAATGGACGACAGAATTAGCAATTTGGAGTATACGAATATAGAAATGCTGCAGATAAAGGAGGAGAGAGAGCTAAGACTAAAAAGACATGAAGAAACTCTCCAAGAATTATCCAACTTAATTAGGAGATGCAACATAAGGATTATAGGAACCCCAGAGGGAGAAGAGAAGGAGAAGGGGGCGGAATGCCTGTTCAAAGAAATAATTGCTGAGAACTTTCCAAACCTAGGGAGAGAGATGGAACTCCATGTGACAGAAGCAAATAGATCTCCAAACTTTATCAATGTTAAAAGACCAACCAAAATCATATAGTAGTGAAGCTTGCAAAAGTCAATGACAAAGAGAAAAATACTAAGGGCAGTAAGGCCAAAGAAAATAACCTACGAAGGAACCCCCATAAGGCTGTCAGCAGATTTCTGAGCAGATACCTCACAGGCTAGAAGAAAGAGGAATGATATATTCAAAACTCAGAGGGATAAAAATTTGCAGCAAAGAATACTGTATCCAGCAAAAATATCCTTAAAATATGATGGAGAAATAAAAACCTTCCAGATAAACAAAAGTTAAGGGAGTTCATTGCCACAACACCTCCTCTACAAGAAATGTTCAGGAAGACGTTCATATCTGAAAAATCAATAAAAGGAAAGGTGTTACAAAACCCGGAGCATAGGAGATAAGTAGAAAGACAAAATCAGAAAGCAGCAGCTCTCCAACAGAACAGGTTAGCAAAGGCTAAGTATAACATTAAAGAAAAAAGGAAGGGAAACACCAAGAATAAATATAGTCTTGTCATTTTAACCACAAACTCACAACACAAGAAGGAAGAAAAAATATCTGACAATAACAACCTAGAAGGGGAAGAGGAAAAGGACGGAACATCTTAATCTAAGGAAATAAGAGGCTATCATAAAATGGACTATCTCATCTATGAGATGTTTTATACAAACCACTTGGTAACCACTAAAGAAATAACAAGAATAAAGACACAAATTACAAATAAGGAGAAAACCAATATAGAAATCTACCTACCTGAATCAGTAGTCCAACAATTATGGGACAGGAAACAAAGGAAATGCAAAAGAACCAGAAAACAGGTGATAAAATGGCAGCTTAAGGCCCCCACATTTCAATAATCACTTTAAATGTAAACGGATTGAACTCTCCAATCAAAAGACATAGAGTGGCAGGATGCATTAAAGAACAAGACCCAACAATATGCTGCCTCCAGGAAACATGCCTCAGCCCCAAAGACAAACACAGACTCAGAGTGAAGGGATGGAAGATGATATTCAAAGCTAATAATGAACATAAGAAAGCAGTTGTCACCATATTATATCAGATGAAGTAGACTTCAAAGCAACACAGATAAAGAAAGACAAAGAGGGGCAGTTTACAATGATAAAAAGGACACTCCACCAAAAAAGAGGATCTTTTTGGACACCATAACTCCTCAGATGAGGTAAACAATAGAAAGAATAAACAAATGGGACTTCATCAGACTGAAGAGTTTCTTCAAGGCAAGGGAAAACAGAATTGAAGCCAAAAAACAACCCACTAATTGGGAAAAAACTATTTACAAGTTATTATTCTGACAAAGGGTTACTCTCCATAATATATAAAGAACTCACACAGTTCAACAACAAAAAATCAAACAACCTGATCAAAAAATGGGCAGGGGACAGAACAGACATTTCTCCAAAGGAGATATACCGATGGCCAATAGACACATGAAAAGATGCTCACCATCACTGATCATCAGGGAAATGCATATCAAAACTACACAAAGATATCACCTTACACCTGTTAGAAGGACAAAAATAACCAAAACAAAAAGTGGCAAGTGTTGGAGAAGCTGTGGAGAAAAAGGAACCCTCATACACTGTTGGTGGGAATGCAAACTGTTGCAGCCACTATGGAAAACAGTATGGAGATTTCTCAAAAAGTTAAAAATAGAAATACCTTATGACCCAGCCATCCCACTACTGGATATCTATCCAAAGAACCTGAAATCAGCAATTCCAAAAGTCCCATGCACCCCTATGTTCATTGCAGCATTATTTACAATAGCCAAGACATGGAAGCAACCTAAATGCCCATCAATTGATGGTTGGATAAAGAAGATATGGTATATATACACAATGGAATACTACTCGGCCATAAAAAAAGACAAAATCGTCCCTTTCACAGCAACAGGGATGGACCTTGAGGGTATTATGTTAAGTGAAATAAGCCAGACAGAGAAAGACATGACTCCACTCATAGGTGGAAGTTAAACACAGAGACACGGAGAATTGATTAGTGGTTACCAGGGGAAAGGGGGCTGGGGAGGGTGCAAAGGGTGAAGTGGTGCACCTACAACATGACTAACATGATGTACAACTGAAATTTCACAAGGTTGTAAACTATCATAATCTTAATAGATAGTTTAAAAAAATAGAAAAAATTTATAATATGAGGGCAAATATACGTAATCACACCAGCACACGTAATAACTTTTATTAAAAATTTGAGAAAGCACTTCCACTGAAATATTTCTTTTTTGTGTATAATTATTTCTACTAAAAAATTAGCAGTGAATCCTCCATTTAATTCGTAATATAATCAAAATTCCCCAAAGTTTTCCACCACATAGCCCCAACTTACCTTTCTGGCCCTCCTACTTACCACTTCTCATGGGACCTACTGAGATATAAACTGTTGCACCCTTCTTGAAAAGTTTCAGTTTCTATGTCATATGATGTGGTCAAGCACCTCCTTCAACTGATTGTGCCTGGAGAGATTGTGGATGGGTGGGTAGGAAAGGATAAAGGAAAAATTTAAGCATGAAACTTACGTATCTTCTAAGACTCTTCTGTCTGTAATCCTTGGCAGACTAAAGCAAGAGGCCTATTAAGTGACCCTACTAATTCTGTGGCTGACTGGGAACATATGATCTGTTGGTCGAAGACAGATTCAGTTTTTCGTGGATGTAGCTTATACAATTGATGGATACTTGTGAAAAAAATACAAAATTTATGAACACAGAATAGGTAAAATGTGTATATTTATGTAGAATGAGAAATAAATCACAGTAAATTTCACTTAAGAAGTTGATTCTAACACTAAGTAAAATGAGGGAAAGAATAACAAAAGGGAAGTCAGAGTGGAAACAGAGAGTCACTTTACCTGATTCCAGTTAATTTTGTACTTTTACAAAAATGTATGACTGTAAACAAGATTGCAAGGACCCCTCAAAGGACTTTAGACCTGACACAGGAAAGTTAAGGTACTGAAGCTTAAGCTTCCTTTGCTTCAGGGTAACTGCTCCTCCCCCTTAATGGAACCTTCTCAGCACTGACCCATATGTAGTACAAGGAGGAAAACACAATATCATCTACGGCCTAGTCTTGGAAGTCACATACCTTCATTTCAATCATTTTCCCTTAGTCACATAGACAAACCCTGCTAAAGTGTGGAAGAGAACTATCCAAAGGCATGAATTTTATGAGGGAAAGATCATTGGGTGCCAACTTGGAAGCTGGATACTACAAGTTACCTAACCTGTTTACCTAACCTCAGGTGCATCACGAAATTTGAGTGTTATTTTGTTTGTTCTTATTATTGTAGATTAAGTTACCTAAAATCAAATCTCCTAAAGTCAATTTTCTTAAAAGTAGGTTGTCTACTAATCAAGAAGAAAAACATAAACTTATATCACATTATTTTTCAATATAAAGATCCCAAGCAAGCAAAACTAAACAATTTTAAGTAATGTTCCATATACCAATAATCAAACCATAAAGCAAAGCAAGGACACAGTAACCATAAAAGACAGGTGATTGATTACCACTGAAAGGGAAGGAGACCCCGGGTAATTGGAAATGTGGATGGGAGGAGCTCTGTGGCTCCTTGATGAGGGTTATATGTGTGTTTGCTTTATAAAGAGGCATCAAATTGTACCTTTCTGTTTTAGGTATGTTTCTATATGGTATGCATGTAACACAGAATTTTAAATCTAAAGATTAAAAAAGAAATTTTGGAAAGAGGCTAGAATGTTGACGACCAAACAACTCATCTCTGTGAACTCACTCTCCTTCTATCTTCTTGATTTCAGTAAGTGGAAATTTCTTCCAACTTCTAAAAGTCAAAAACTAGAGTTATTCTCAACTAACCTTCTTATCTCACTCTCTGTGGTAGGATGAATAATTTCTACAAAAATATCAATGTCCTAGTCTTTCATGTAACTGTTACCTTATATGGCAAAGGGAATTTTGCAAATATGATTAATTTAAGGATAAGACAATGGAGAAGAGTATCCTGGATTAGCTGGTTGGGCTCTAAATATAATCCCAAATGTCCTTACAAGAGATAGGCAGGGGAGATTAGACTATGGACAAGGAGAAGACAATATGACCACAGAGGCAGAGATTAATGTGAAGTGGCCACAAATCATGACTGCCAGAAGCCACGTGCAAGAGGCAAAAAATAGACTCTCGCCTGGCTCCGAGAGTAACAAGCCCCTGATTTTCATAGCCAACACCTTGACTTTAGAGCCAAAACACTCATTTCAGGATTTAGTCTCCAAAACTGTAAGCAAATGATAAGTGCCTACAATCATAGGTCTCTTACCTGCCATACAAGAGGGACCAAAAAAACCAGAATTCCAGGTTTATGGCAAAGAAAGTGTTTTATTTGGGCTGACATGAGCTGGGAGCCCTCAAATTCATCCTGTTTCGTCTTATCTCATCTTCCTAAAACATGGGAAGTGAGGGGTTTGATAATTTGTAAGGAATGTTTCTGTTTGTAGGGATGGGGAGAGCCTGTGGCCTTGGGAGTTTTCCCACTGGCCTTTTGGCCTTGGGAGGCTATTTGCAGGGAGAAGGATGACAAGGGAATCTGCAGGTGGGTGAACTTGGCTGTTTAGTGGATATTGAAGATAGGAAGACAAGGAGTAAGCAGGGAACGAGTAGGTTAGTTTTAACCCCATACACGCTGGATTTAATGTAGAGGAACTGATATCAGGGCCAGGATCAGAAATACATTTCCATAGTTTTGAACTACTGAATTTATTGTAATTTGAAACTGCAGCAATAGGAAACTAATATACTTCCCATGTCTCACCTGTCAGAAAATTCGACTGGCGATACCTTCTAGATATACATACTCATAATCGGATCATTTCTCACCACTTCCACACTTGCCAAACCAGCATTGTCTCTCTTCTGGATTTTTCTTTTTTCTTTTAGGAAGATTAGCCCTGAGCTTACATCTGCTGCCAATCCTCCTCTTTTTGGCTGAGGAAGACTGGCCCTGACATAAAATCTGTGCCCATCTTCCTCTACTTTATATGTGGGACATCTACCATGGCATGACTTGACAAGCAGTTCATGCATCCGCACCCGGGATCCAAACCAAGGAACCCTGGGCCTCCAAAGCTGAACATGCAAGCTTAACCATTGTGCCAATGGGCGGAACCCTCTCTTCTAGATTTTTGTAACAAACTCCTAACTCATCCCCTGACATATCCCTTTCCTCTTACTTTCTCCCTCTAGGTCTAAAGTTCCCAAGATAATTCATTCCCTGGAGTGAAAAAAGAAAATCTCTTGCTTGGAGGAAAAATGAGAGGAGCTCTTCTGTTAGCAGCAAGAGATTACTTGTACTTTGCCAGGGGTCCCAGATTTTGCTGATGATAACAGTGCATAAATGTTATCATTCAGAAGTGTATATTTGATCATTCTTCTCCAGCTTAAACGTCTTCAGTTCTTTGAACACACCAAGATGTTTTCCGTCTCTGTTCCTTTAATCAAATGGATCTCTTTATGTAGAATATTCTAGCTCTAATATTTAACAAATGAAGTCCCTCTAAGTTGCAAATTACAGCACAGAGGTCAACTACCCAATCATCTCCCTGTGATTGCTTATATACACCTATGAGAAACACTTCTTCCTCTGAGCTACCTATATGATCTAGTTAATGCTCCTATTACTGGTCTGGTCATATAGTATTAGTTTTGTTTTGTGTTTTTTAATCTATCTGCTAAGATCATTATCTGTGTCTTATTTGTATTTCAGGTTCTTAGCACAACACCTGGCACCCAGTAGATACTACTAAATGTCTTAAAATTTAACTGACATATCAAGGGCTTTATTTATGTATTTATATAGTGATAAAGCAGTCATGAAGGGAGAAAAAGTTTGTATTTTTTTATATTTTAATATAATTTCACCTATGAACATATGAAAACTTACACAATTATCCAATTAAGGTCCAGAATTGGATGTTGTCTAGTTATCTAGCCAACTGTAATTTCCATACAAATCACCTGGGCATTTTTTAAATAAATAAATAGTTGTTAAAGTACTTAATGGAACTGGTATCTATGATCTTTAAAGGTAATGTTGCCTTTTAGATTGTTAAGGAAAATCATATCCAGACAGTAGTTAAGTGGTTAAGAGATTTTATTTGGGACAGTTGCAATAGAGAAAACAGAACTCAGTATACAACTGGGCTCAACTCCTAATATAACAAGGACAAGTGGAAACTTATTTCCAATAACTAAACTGGGGAGTTGGTAGAAGGTAAACATCAGAGGTTTGGATAGATTCCTGTTAAAATGACTTAACAGAATTTGTTTTGAAAGCATGATGGGTGTCCATACAACACCTAGAGGATGAAGGGGATGAGGAATCTGATCATAGATTGAGGTGATCAGATATTCTGGGTGAGGGTTCTTACTAAACCAACTTAGCAAGATTCTTTCTACAACGGGTTCTTCAAGACAGGGGCTAAGGATAAGGCCTAGAAAAAAAAAAAAAAAAGGCTAAGAGAAGCCTGTCTAGAATTTGCTCAAGTAGAGAATCTTTGTCAGGAGATATTCCCAGGCAGGAGCAGGGAAACTGAAGTAGCTAGAACAGCACTATTTGTTTAACTCTATCACCACTAGCTTTGCCACTAATGTATGTAATGTCTTCCTGAAAACTAAAAACTACTGTCATTTCCTTGAAATATTTTACATCCATATAGTTAGAAACTTGCTGAAATATACGAGAAAATCTTGGACCAACATAATTTATTATATTCTGCTAGAAAATTATCATAATAAACATATAAATTGATACCAATTGTAGATAGAAATGAATTATAGATAGAAATAGTGTCCATTTTTTGTAGTAATGCCTAGATATTCAAAGCAGGAATAGATACATGTTGCCATGTTATGGTGAAATTTAATTCATGTTTGTCACTTACCTGAGCTTTTGAAAAATGATAAAAAGCTTGATATCAGGAAAATTTGAGAGAGTTGAAGAAAGAATTAGGAGAATTGATGATGACTCAGAAGAAAGATAACAAAATCAGTAAGGGAAATGGTACTCTGTACCTGTGATAAAATTTCTTTTCCCTATAGTTTTCTTAGCATATGCCAGCATTTGTTTCTGTTTTCATTTTTAACTGTGTTGACCTTAAACAAATAGACAGCTAGTTGTTCTCCATTGAAACTGGGTTTATTCAGGTTCAAAAAGAATTACACTTTGGGATTAGCAACCATGGTGAGCCATGTGCAAGTTCCGAGTAACAAAGTGAGGAGAAACTCTTATTTAGGGGAAGAGAAAGTTGATAGGGCTATGATAAACAGAGCCCATTGAAGAAATTGAGAATTTGAAGTAGAGTGCTTATTCTTGGCTGAGTTGTGAGTGTATTTTATTGGCTGAGTTGTGAGTGTATTTTATTTGCTGAATTCTTGCTGGGCAAGAAGAGGAAGTCTTTCTTCTCCCTTTTGGGCTCTGCCACCATCATAGGGCATGAGAACTCCCCCTTCTGGCCTCCTGACTCCATTTAAAATAGGTTTCTCATTATTAATTTTCACATTTTCACCTTTTGATTAAGATCTTTCTCTGAAAGCACTGCTGATCAGGAGTCAGAGTTTTCCAGTTTCATCAAGCTTTTGTGCCTTCATGCCAGGAAGGACCTTTCCTGGCTGTTGTGTCCCATGTCTAGGGAAAGTGCACAGATTGGAAACTCACTGAGGCCACATTTGAGTAACAAGGAAGAATGGTAGGGACAACTCTCTGGCAATATATATATTTTTTGAGTCCATATGTCATCCAGATTATAGGCATTGGAGATCACCTGAAGCAATATGTCATCATCAAAGTTTTTGCAGACAAACTTCCAACAGGCCTGGTTTGACATCTTAGGAAACATTTTATCTGTTTCAACTCCAGGAATTCTTTACTTTTAGGTCACCAATGATGTGCAGGTCCAGTCAAGGTTTGGTGCTTTCTTCACACGTGTCTATGAATCCAAGAGTCCTAGGGAACATTATATAATTCTAATAAGCCTTCAGGATTTGTGAGAAATAAGGACTATTAGTAAAACCCTGAGGCATTACTCTCCAGGAGAATTGTTTTTCTTCCTAAGTCAGGAAAAAAGATATTAACTAGCTTCATAAACTGGGATACTGAATAATGTACTGCATAAACTAATTATGGTAAAGAATGTACTTTCAGTGGGAATAGATGTTGAGAAAAAAATTTATCCCCAATCTGGAGGAGCTAGAAGGGAGAGGTCACAGTTCAGCCCATTGAAAACAGACTTAAAATCTACCTAAGTGGAACCAATGTTTGAAGAAAAACAAGAATTTTCTTTATAAACAATCTGAAGTTAATTTTAATAGTCATGAAAAGTTTGATCAGGTTGTTGTGAACTATACTGAACTTTGTTCTAAACAACAGGTCTTGGGAAAGCCCTAGGGAATGCCCAATGAATTCATCTAGCAATTGCCCAAGCAATTCAGAAGTTTGGACTCCTGGTTGTAATTCTAGAGACTTTTCAGAATTTTCACAATATGTGGTTTTCATCCAATGCTGAGTCTGTCCTTCACTGATAAGCAAATCAATCAGCTGATACATGTCAGAGTAACCAGACTGAGAAGCTTGAGTGACCGCATTAAATTCCTCAGAAAATGTGTGAGGATCTTCAGTTACTTTGGGAAAGTCTTTAACTATAGCTCACAATTCACCTTTATTCTGGGAAATATAAGAAATTAAAGATGTAGCCTTTAGATCTTTAGAAGGCTTGTTTTAAATGGGCAAGATCTGACAGATTCAGAGGAAGAGGGATTAGGGAGAGAAATTCAGGGAAAAAGAGGAAGCTTAATGAAAGAATTAGTATGAGAAAACTGAGGCTTTCGAGAAGGTGTTGGCATTATATAAGGGAAAGAAAAATATAGCGCTAATGGCAGGACCTGGGCATGAGGAGCTGGGGGAGAGGAACATGATGATGCTAGAGGTAGAACCTAAGACAAAGAAATCAAAATTCATGTAATAGGAACATGAGGCTTCAGAATCCATTTCTTGTATTTTAAATGTTTTTTCCTCAGTTAATCTAAATTTTTACTTTGCAAAGAGGCAGTTTTAGCCTATGGATAACTTTCGGAAGCCTCAAAATACCAATTGAAATAGGTATTACTTTCAGTTTGGGAAATTTCAGTGATATGATTGTACAATTTGATTTTAAAAAAGAAAGTTTAGGGAGTTTAAAAGTTTGCCATAGTTGCCATTGGTGTTTTATATTATCTTTGGTTAAGTTGATCCACTTAGTTAGAGATGTGCATAAGGAAAGACAAAAGTTTTTACAAACAAAATTGCCCAGCCTCCCTGTTGGGGGGTAGCAGGGTGGAGAGTGACTCCAAATATTTAGATAATTGGGATGCTATTTCCAAGAGGTTTTTTTTTCTAGAGTAAGAGAATAGTTTTAAAACAGCTTAAACAGCTCAGTTTATACAGCTTGCATAGCTTGAACAGCTCTAATAGCCTGCAGGCTTAATGCCAGTACAGCTCTAATGGAGCAGCCTAATTACAAAGGAGTCAGGCTATAGGTAAATAGCACAGTTCCACTGGAGCTGCATACTCTCAAAAGAGTTATACTGAAAGCTAAACAGCACAATTTCAATAGAACAGCTCAGACCAAAGAAATCAGGCTGACAGCTGAATGACAGATCCAATGAAACAGTATGAATCTAGAAGAATGGACTGAAGGCTGATCAGCTGCTATTCCAATTGAATAGGTTGATTCAAGAGTCAGGTCAAAGTGCCAACAAAGTACTCAACAAAAATCAAGGCCTAAATTAGAAAAGGATCAATCCTTAAACTAGATATTGAATAGAATATTAAAATGAAAAGAGAGTGGAAGTTCAGATCCAGGAGAAAGAGTTATCATTAAACTCCAGTGTCAATAAGAAAAGCAGAGAGCTCTGTGGTCTCTGTGGGTGCCAACACTTGTTTTCCCACCAGTCTTTGGAGTAGGTGGCAGGCTTCTCTGAATCCCCATACAGGCCACAAAATGATGACCTTAAACAAATAGACAGTTATATCTCCAGCAAAAAGGGGTTTATTTGAGATGAGCAAAGACTTGCAATTTGAGATTGGCAACCATGATAAGCTACCTGCAAGATCCAATCAACAAAAGGAAAAGAAACTCTCTTATAGAGGGGATGAGAAATTCAGGAGGGTTATTGTTTTATTTTTATTTTTTTGAGGAAGATTAGCCCTGAGCTAACATCTACTACCAATCCTCCTCTTTTTACTGAGGAGGACTGGCCCTGAGTTAACATCTGTGTACATCTTCCTCCATTTTATATGTGGGACACCTGCCACAGTGCAGCTTGACAAGTGGTGCACAGGTCCACACCTGGGATTGAACAGTTGAACCCCAGGCCACCAAAGTGGAAGATGCGAATTTAACCACTGTGCCACCAGCTGGCCCCAGGAGGGTTATTTTTAAACAAAGAGTCCACTGGAGGAATTACAAGTTTGAAATATAGTGGCTTTTTATTGGCTGAACTGTGGCAGTCTCTTACTGGCTGAGTTTTTGCTGGGCAAGATGAGACAGTCTTTATTCTTTCCGCTGGGTTCTGCCATTCTTGTGAGGTATGAGATCTTCCCCTTCAGGGCTCTTGACTCCATTTTAAATGAAGTTCCTGTTTACTAATTTGACTGTCTTGTTATGAAAACAATTTTCTTTTTACTTTTATTAAGCTGTGACCATTCACAAAAATGTACAAAAAGAAAAACAAAACCTTAATTGAGCACAGCAGTTCTCCAAAACAAATATCCATCAGAATCACTTGGAAAACTATAAAGAAGACAGGACAGAAAGAAAGAGGAAGGGAGAAGAAAGGGAGAAATGTACAAGTCCCAGACTTGTCACTTTAGCTAGGTTTGGAATCCACTGATCTAATCCAACAAAAAGGATATGAAGAGATAAAACACTGTCAGGCAAAGACCTTAAGTCCCTTCCCAAATAAACTCCCATTAAATTTCCTATTTAAAGCCAGCTGGCAAGGCTAAAGACACCCAAAATCTCAAATTTGGCAGAAATTTCTAAGCTAGTTATCATCCAAGTGATGTGCAACACCCCAGATATAGCACAAGATAACTTAGTGAAATAGAAGGAAAAAATTACTTACATTTATTTCACCTTCTTAAAATTTCTATTAACTGTATAATGCATTTGTTATACTAATTAAGTGGTACATTTATATAATTTATAAGTAAATATATGTGATATATTTGATTAATGGAGTGGTTTGTGGTTAGTACCATTGAATCAATTCCAGTTAGCAACCCTGTATACAGCAGGGCAGAACCTTTTTGCACTATCCTCTCAGCCTTCAGTGCTGTATCAGATAGTGCTCCAATGCTATTCATAAGATTTTCATGGCCAGTGTTTTCAGAAATTGGTGGTCAGATCCTTCTTCCTAGTCTTTCTTAGTCTGGAAACTCTACTGAAAACTGCCCACCACATGTGACTTTGTTGGTATTTGAAATACCAGAAGCACAGCTTTCAGCATCAGAGCAATGTGCAGCTGCCACAGTATGACAAGTGACAGATGGGTAGCAAGGTTCCCTGACAGAGAAATAAACACAGGGAGTAATGGTGATAGTGTTGAATCTTAACCACTAGACCAAAATACTGGAGTAATAAATGCATACAATTATAAAAAAAATGAATTCCTATATTGATTTAAGCAAGTCAAATACTGTTAAGAAACAGAGGTGGAGTTCTTATATTCTAGGAGGCAATGGGCATAGGGCTTTTATTTTGAGTAATCCAAATGATAAATGATGGTTTGCCTCACCAAAGACTGATCACTAACAATACCTGACAAAAAAGTGAAAGCTATGTACTGAATCCTTCTGGTGGAGTCACTCCCAATTCCACCACATCTTTCCCCAGTCCAAATTCAAACTTTCCATACTTGTGGTAAAATGTCATTCTCTGGCAATAATTTCACCCTTTTTTCTGACCACAAGTGGACACAGTCCAAGTTTTGCCCTTCCCACAGAAAGGTAAGCCTAGTGGAGACACACTGAAAATGTTAACATTAACCTAAATTTCCAGAACAGTTGAAATTAGAAAAAATGTAGGAATAGGAAGCTCGAAGCGACCATTCCTCCACAGAAACACTGAAAAAACAAGCAAAAATTGTCAGAATCAACTTTGTCAGAACTCTGGAAAATATTCAACTGCTAGGCATGTACTAAATAAAGACAAAGTTGACTTAAAGGTAATGTTTAAGAAAATCTCTGTCAAAACACTATCTGACAATAGGCAAAGGAAAAGAGACTTCAAAACCCACACATAATGAAAAACATAATCCTTACAGAAACATTTTCAATAATAGCAGTGAAAATCATGGAGTAGGTAACTCCATGAATCTAACTTTCATCAGAAAAATTGAAAAAATTCAAATTTTCACAATAAACTCTGTCAAAACTGTAGAAAGTAGTCTAAAGTTTACAGAAATATATGAACAAGAATAAACTTAAAAATGGTAGTACTGTGTGAAAATTAATAAAATAAACTTTAACAAAATTGGAGTTGGGAAAGGTTGAAGGATAGCAATCATGCCTTTTCATACATCATCAATTATTCCAAACAATAAGAGAAAACTTCTGACATCTCTGACAGGAAATAAGACTACTTTACTAGTGAAAGGAGATTTCTCTCCCTTGGCAACAGCCCAACTGATTAGAAATGAGAAATACTACAGCTTAGCCAATGAGAAGCCATTGCTGTCCTGAACTGTTACTTTCCTCATGGATTTTTGTTTCTACAGCCCCTCCCCACTCCTCCTTTTTCTTCATAAAAGCAATCTCTCCTTGTTTGTTCTCAGAATTTGCCTATGGTTTGCCATATGTATATCTCAAGTCACAATTCTTTTGGTTACTCTCAAATAAACTCATTTTTGGGCCAAAATAATAGGTAAATTTGCTTTTTAAGTTGACATATATGGTGTTAGAAAAGTGGAAACCATAGGAGGTGACCTCTGAAAGACATCAACCCCCTGAATTGAGAGAGGTACCTGAACTAAGCCCTTTGTGCTCATTTCTTCTAGAAGTGGCCAGCTGCTTTCAGTTTTTCAAGTCTTCTCTCAAACTCTGAGCTTCACTCCCTGGTGTTCTGAGCTCTTTGACTTGATTTGGGATCGTGGGAGGTTTTGTCCTCTCAGAGGAGAGGCTTTGTCTTCCTGGTTCAATGTTCTGTTTTTGGGCTCAAGGTATCATCTTTGGTGAGCTCTCAGTTACTTTTGAATGTTGCATAATTTCTTTTATGGCCTAGGCTTATTGAAAATCCAGGATTTTTTCTTTGGTATTCAGATTGCTTTTGGAATTGGGGCTGGAATTCAGCAATTTTCTTCAGTTTGCAGATACCTTTGGGGATCAGGGCTATGACTCTAGCAACTTTCTTTGGGTTTCAGAGGAAATTTTAGAAATGTGATTGCAGTCTTTTAAATATTCTAAGAGAAAAATAAATATTTTATGAGTTAAGCCTTCTACTATTTGTAACCAAATCTACTAGGAATAAAAAACAAATATTTCTATATGCAAGGAAATGTGTGTTTTGGTAAAAAAGAAGGCATGAGGTTTGGAAATGCATTTTTTGTTTTTTAGGGATATTTCCTGGGTTTTTTGGGTTTGTTTTAGTTTTTTGTGGGGAAAGATTCACCTTGAGCTAATATCTATTGCCAACCTTCCTCTTTTTTTTTCTCTCCCCAAAGCCCCAGTGCATGATTATATATTCTAGGTGTAAGTACTTCTATTTCTTCTATGTGGGGTGCCACAACAGCATGCCAACTGACAGATAAGTGGTATGTTTCCATGACAGAGAAATGAATGCAGGCCCCTAAAGTGAGAAGAGCACCAAACTCTAACCATTAGACCTTCAGGGCTGGCTCTGGAAATGATTTTGTCCTGACGAGAGAGTGGTTATTTCAAAACGGGAAAAAGAAAACATAGGACAAAATATAAACATAAAAAGAAAGCTTCAGAAGTCTTTTGGAATATAATCTTGAGAAAAGAATTTTGTGAGCAGTCAGGATTGGCTAAAGTGAGAATGAATATATTTTAATATTGAAATAAGCTCATTCAAAATTAAAATGTGATTTCTTTTAAGAGAACAAGATGTTATTGGGTTATTCGTCTGCTAGTGAAACTGATCATGAAGCTTCTTTACCTGTAAGTAATATGCCTAGAAAACAAATTTTGTAAAACTGAATCTTCTTAATATTGAAGGAATTAAGTTTTACTTACAACAATATAAGCTTTTGTATTTGCCTTTGAAATTTCTCATTTTGGTTCAGTCAAATAGATACTTAAGCATTACTTTATAATGTTCTGTGATCTTATTTGATATTTTTGAAAAGCTTCCAAAAATATTCATATCTAAATCATGTCTTTTCAACATGGATATAACTTTTGGATTTTCCAGAGGGCACTTGTGATATCTCAAAGGATTTATTCCCTCTCCTTACAAAAAACAGAAAGATTACATTAATCAAGCTTATTTGGTACGTAGATACTATGAGCAGCATGGTCAAATAAGTGATAATAAAGACTTTGGATCATCTGACATGGATAAATTTTACTAAAAAACATCTAGAAATTGTATAAAATTTCTAATCATCTGATATATCCTAATGCAATGTCATTACCTGCAATTCCAGTTACTATCTGAAAGGGATGTCAGAAAAAATCTTCAATTTTCTTGTCAGTTCCCTTTTCCCATTGTCTTTTTCTCGAAGTCTTTTGTTAGCTACAGTCACTTATTGTTTTACACTGATGCTTTTACGAATACATTTTACTTTCAAAGAGATTCATGCAAAAACTTTGACAAGTACTTCAGAATACAGGTTTTGATAACTTTAAGATCATAACACTGAACTGGTTGGGAGTCTCTGGAAGTCAAGTGAAGGACTGATTGCTATGATGTTTCATTTTCTAGATGTAAGGGACCAGTTTTCCTCCTATCCTTTAAGCTGTATATAACTTACAGCTATTTGGTAAAATGTGTCCTTGCAACAAGTGCTGAAACATTTATTTTTTCTCTCTACCTGATCCCTCCAGAATTCAAAAACTTTTAAGTATTCTTTTCATGACAATGTATGTATTTGCATAAATTCAATAAAAATCTATTCCATTTATAACAGGATGCAATGGAAACATTGGCTAGTATTATCAAGGCTTTGAATAGAATGTCATATTTGAAAGAGATATACACAGTCTCAGACACGATCAGAAAGCTTTAATGAATTGCTTGAAAAATAACCCCAGTATCCTGCTTACAAGGTTCTAGCAAAACAATCTTAAAAAAAGAGCTTATAAAGTCCATCACTATTCTTGCTGCGTTTATATACATAATCAGGCCATGCTTAGTACAAACAAATAAGTTTTATTACAATTATCCTTAATAAAAGTTGGGATAATTGTGGACACAGAAATTATGTTTGCATCTTTGTAAATGTTAAATTCTGTTCTATTAATTGTGTTAAAATTTTCTTATACTTATAAGCTGGCCTACATACTCAAACTGACATTTCCAATTTTACTGTCCATAAAAATCTCCTTTGAAGGGACTATACTAATCCCTCCTCACTAAGGAGATGGCAATCAAATTCAGGGACTTGAGGCTTGGCTATACATCTAACAGCTGAAGATGATTCCACCTATCTGATCCTGAAAAAGTGCTGGAGACCTACCAATCAAATTGACTAGGAAGAGAAGAGCTGACATATGAGGCAGAACACTTTCCCAAATGGCCAGACTAGGCCTTTATATCCTCTTCCCACTGTCGTTTCTTACTTTATTTTCTCCTTCGGTTTCCTGGAAAGACATTGTCCTTGTCCACATTTCCCAGTTCCTTGTGAAAGGAGGATACTCTCTGATTGCTGGAACTGCCACCAGAAACCATGATCTGTCCAAGTCACTAATGGCCCCTTGGTTCACCCCATAAGTAATTTCACTGGGATTCCAGATGCTGTTTGTCTAAATTGCTCTGCTGGCCCTTATATCAAGTCAGGTTGCTGAGCCCACCTAAACTGTTCCGTATTTTAACTCAATCCATCCTTGAGAGGGGAAAGAATAGTCTTTTGAACATTTGTATAAAAAATTTTGTGGGAAAATCAGGGTAAGTCAAATCATTTGCAGATTTCTTAATCTGTCTATTTAGGCAACCTCTTGGTATGTGACAACACAATAAATGAGCCTTAGTTATATAATGCTAATGACTTCATGACAATGAATGCATCTATGTATGGTATCATTTATGTGGGAGCCTTATGTACACTCCCTGGTTATATCTTTATATATGGAGGTTTCAGAAATGGCCTTTATGCTTGGGCAACTCATTTCCTTCACAGGACAATTCAAGGACAATGTGCCCTTGCTGTACACACTGTCCTGTTTTCCCTGCAAAACCAACCAGAGACCTCTTATTGGTCTCTCTCATTGAATCTCCATAGTTGGTTTAAATGAGAACTTCCAGGAGGCAGATATGACTCTGTGTTTGCCTTTGTGGGAAGAGATTTCTTGCCATGGATTGGAATGAGTGCCAAGAAAGAAATGATCAGGATTCTCTTCCTGACTCTAGAGAATTGATCAATTCCACAGGCAAGGAAATTTCAGCTCAGCAACGGTCATTTAACTCATTGGCTGATGTAATTTTTTTTTATTATTGTGTAGACATTCATTATTTACTTACTGAGCAAGAAGTTATGCAGTGGTAAACACCTCCTGTTGCATATGGATAAATGCCTCTTGGGAAGTAGAAACTCAATTACATGGTATGACATAGATGACTTGAAAAGGGTCATGAGTAATGTTCAGCAGAGTAATCATTACCATCTTTCTATTAGTTGAGTTTTTCACACTTAGGGTACACTGCTTGAAGTTCTATTGATTAGGGCAAAGGATTATGGATAAACCTCGGAAAAAAAAATTACTTTAAAAAAGAAAAGATTCAAAGAAAGCATTTGACAAGATACAACATCCCTTTATGATAAAAACTCTCAATAAAATAGGTATAAAAGGGAAGAACCTTAACATAATAAAAGCCGTATATGACAAACTCAGAGCAAATATCATACTTAATGGGGAAAAACTGAAAGCCATTTGTTGCCCACAGCCGCAAAGGACAAGGGAACGACAGGTACCGCCAGGCTACCTGTTTGTTAAGCAATCAAAGTTTGTTGACAAAGAGAAACAGAACAAGGAGCAGGGATAAAAGGGAACAACAAATAGGTGCTTAGAACATCCACACCACAATCGGCAGGGGCAGTCCCAATAGTTTGTACAGTGGTTGGGAGTACCAGTTGTCTGGGTCTGAGGCAAAGCGTCCTCTCCTCAGTGAGACTCCCAATTGTTCTATGTCTGTGACTCCCTTTTATCCTAAGGTTTCTCTAGGTTCTGACTCAGGGTTTCAGACATTTGCATACTTTGAGTTATTTCTTCTTGTTCCTGCAAATGAGGTGCTTCTATATTTTTTATTCCCATGGATGTTTCTAAAGTCCATTCAGGTGCCTTCAGGGTGGCTAGTCCAGGAAAGGAATACGATGCAGGACATATTTTTTATAATTTGTGCCTTAGAGTCTGGGCTGAAGTGGCTATCTTTGGCCCCCAGCCCAGACACATTCCTTTGTGTAGGCCCAGGCCCAGTTTCCTTGGAAGGTGGGGAGGTCAATGAACTCTGCGCACCATTCCTCTGAGACGTGAAAGAAAAGGATGCCACTCTCAGCACTCTTTATTCTTTTTTTTTCTTCTGAGGAAGATTCACCCTGAGCTAATACTGATTGCCAATCTTCCTCTTTATTTTATTTTTATTTCAATGTGGGCTGCTGCCACAGCCTGGCCACTAACAGACAAGTGGCATAGGTCGATGCACAAGATCCAAACCTGGGCTGTGGAAGTGGAGCATGATGAACTTAACCACTAGGCCACTAGGGCTGGCCCTCACCATGCTTATTCAACGTACTACTGGAAGTTTTAGCCAGAGTAATCAGGCAAGAAAAAGAAATAAAAGGGATCCAAATCAGAAAGGAAGAAGTAAAACTCTCACTGCTTGCAGATGACGTGATTCTATATACAGAAAACCCTAAAGGATCCATTAGAAAACTATTAGAAATAATATAACAACTACAGTAAAATTGCAGGGTTTAAAATCAACTTACAAAAATCAATGCATTTCTGTACACTAACAGCAAACTAGCAGAAAAAGAAATCAAGAATACAATCACATTTATAACTGCAACAAAAAGAATAAAATACCGAGGAATAAATTTAACCACAGGTGAAAGTTTTATACACTGAAAACTACAAGACATTATTGAAAGAAATCAAAGAATACATAGACAAATGGAAAGATATTCCATGCACATGGATTGGAAGAATAAACATTGTTAAGAATGACCATATTACCTAAAGCAATCTACAGACTCAATGCAATCCCAATCAGAATCCCAAGGATACACTTTATGGAAATACAACAGAATTCTAAAATTTATATGGAATAAGAAAAGACCCTGAATCGCCAAACTAACAAAAAGAAAACAGCTGGAAGTATTGTCTGTTCGACAGACAAGTATACACATGTAGAACCAATGACTTGGGAATATATTTTGGTATACCTAGCTTCAAATCAAAAACAATTCTTGAAAAAGTTGAGAATACAATTAGATTTTTACACTGAGTAATTTAAAAGAAAGGGATTCGGTTGTCTTAAGAAATTCTGTGATGAATTTTTCAAAAAGGAGAGAAAGCCTTTCACAAAGTAAATAATCATCTCATCTAATTAGAAAATTTCAGATTTCCGTTCCATTTTCTTTAAATAAAGGACATTGAAAGGTAGGTTTTTGGCTCTGAGAGTGGAAAATGCCTATGGAGCTCTCTGCTCTTTTCACTCACACACTGGAGATTCCACTCAGACACCCTGCTCTCTTTGAAGAAATGCTTATGCCCTTTGAGAAAACAAGGGCCTCCATTTCCTCCTCTGGAAAGTGAAGTCAATTACTCAGAGAGGCAGGGAATGTGGGAGAAGGTCTTAGGTCCTCATACACTTCCTCAGCTTACCCACCCCCAGCCACTTCAAATAGCCATATACTATAAGGAAGAAGAGCAGACTTGCCATGCAAACTTAGCTTCCAGACATACACCAAGGTCCCCACCATCTGACTTGCCACCAACACACCCTTTCACACTGAAATTTAAGAACAGCTAAGGAGATGATTGTGCTAAGGGCATAAGAATTGTACTTATTACACAGAGATTAGATGAGATTATCTATGCCAAAATGCAAACTATGAACTTCCACATAAGACACTATTGCATGGAACTAAGTGCTAAATACCCATGGGCTTGTTGTCCCCATATGTGTCTGAATATTAGAACCCCTTTGGGAGCTATAAAATCCTGATGCCTAGGCCAGTCCCAGAGATGGAGATTTCATTGGTGTGGGATGCGGCCTGGGCTTTAGAATTTTTAGAATATAAAGCACATGTTTCACAGATAAAAGTCTTGGGAAATATTGGTGTGTTCAACAGAGAATAAGTGGCTTAGCAAAGTGGCAGATTAGGAAGCTCCAGACCCCTATTTACCCATGAAAACACCAGTTAAATAGTACAATTCTCACCAGAGTAACTTTGTGGAAACTCCATAAATAAGTTAACAATCTACAGTAACCAAGCAAACGCCCACCTAAGAAGAAGTCATACTCAAACAGAAGTAAATGTTATGGCATTTTGCTCACCTTTGCCTTCTGACGTCCCTCATGCAACGTGGTCAGGAGAAAGACGCTCAATTCCTGGTTCCTCCCTCAGGGTGAAAGGAAAAGAGTGAAAATATCAAGTATTTTCAAAATTCTGCCTTCTCTGGAGACTACCCAAGGAACTGGTATCTGTTTCGTCTGACTTAGAGCACTGAAAGGAATTGTGACAAAATTAGATATCAGGTTAAAGGCTACTAAAAGCAGCGATGGGAGGCGCAGTCCACTAAAGCTGCAGGGTGACTGCAGACCCACAAGTGCCTGGGGGCAAAAAATTGTGGGCAAAAGAATGCAGTAGAATATCTAGTCTCAAAGAAGAAGCAAAGATGAGACTCAGAAAATTAAGACATTTAAAAGCAGCCAAGTATATGTGGGAATTAAAGGGAAATCACACACAGAGGCCCAGGGAAGATGCATGCCTAGAAAAGAGCTTGAGAAGATGGTAAGTCTTCATGATAGGCTGATTAATGGCATTCTCACCAGCATCAAGCCAGTCGGCAAAGATTGAGAGTGGAGACTGCTTTTCAAATGCCACATTTTAAAGAAAAGTTCACAGTGCATACAAAAAACAGGAAAGCGTTATCCATTCAAAAGAACACAACAAATCTCCAGAAACCAATCTTAAGAACACATAGGATTTGGACTTAGCTGACAAGCACTTTTAAAAAACTCTTAAATATGCTCAGTGACCTAAAGGAAAAACCAACAAGGAAGTAAGAGAAATCAGAGACACAACATATTAACAAAATTACAAAATTCAACAAAAAAGACAAATTATTAAAAAAATACAAAATTCTGGTGCAGAAATACACAATAAATAAATTAAAAATTTACTAGAGAGATTCAACAGCAGACTACATCAAAGAAAATGAGTTAGCAAACTTGAAGACAAGTCATTTAAAATTATTGAATCCGAGGGACAAAAAGAAAACAGAAGGAAAAAAAGTAAAAAGAGCTTAAAGGACTCATGGGATAAAATCAAAGCCAACTGATAGATGCACTATGGGATTCACAAAAGAAGAGAAGAGAGTAAGGCGCAGAGAGTTTATTTGAAGAAATAGTGAGAAACTTCCCAAATTTGAGGAAAGACATGAATACATAAATGCAAGAAGCTTAAGTAACACTAAGAGCAGAAAACCAGAAAGATCTACACTGGGACACATTATTATCAGACAATTGAAAGTCAAAGACAATGAGAAAGAGAGAGAGAGCCTTAAAAGCAGCAAGAGAAAAGCAACTGTCTTGTACAAGTGGTTCTCAATGAAATTGTGAGCAGATTTCTCAGCAAAATCCTGGCAGGTCAGAAGGCAATGAGATAATATATTTTAAGTGCTGAAAGAAAAAAACCTGTCAACTGATAATTATATATATTGGCAAAAATTTAAAAAGGAAGGAGAAATTGAGACATTCAGATAAACAAAAGCTGAGGAAGTTCATTATTACTAGACTTGCCCTACAAGAAATGCCTAAGAGAATCCCACAAATCGAAGTGAAAGCATGCTAGACATAAGAAAGAAACTATATGAAAATATGAAGTTTTCCTGTAAAGGTAAATACATGGGCAAATCTTTTAAACATCTATACTTTTAGGGGCCGGCTCCGTGGCCAAGTGGTTAAGTTCTTGCACTCCACTGCAGCGGAACAGGGTTCGGATCCTAGGCGTGGATATGGCACCGCTTGTCAGGCCACTTTGAGGTGGCGTCCCACATCCGACACCTACAAGGACCTGCAACTAAGATATACAACTACGTACGGGGGTTTGAGGGAGATAAAGCATAAAATAAAAAAGAAGATTGGCAGCACTTGTTAGCTCAGGTGCCAATCTTTAAAAAAAAAAATCTATACTTTTATAATTTTGTTCATAACTTCACTTTTTATGTTTTTATAGAACTTAGACAAAAACATAAAATAATTATAAATCTATGTTAATGAGTACACAATATACAAAGATATGATTCATGACATCAATAACATAAAGTGAGGGAGGGCAGAGCAGTAAAAAATTAGGTGTTTCTGCATGTGATTGAAGTTGTTAACAGTTTAAAATAGATTGTTATAATTTTAGAATATTATATAGAATCCCAACAGTAATCATGAATAAAAGATTTTTATAATATACACTAAAGGAAATCAGGAAGGAATCAAAATATATCATGATAAAAATCAACTAAACACAAATGAAGGCAGTAAGAAAGGAAGAGTGAAACAAAAAAGCCATATTATACATAGAAAAGAAAGAAAAGGGTAATCGGAAGTCCTTCGCTATCAGTAGTTACTATAAATATAAATATATTAAACTCTCAATCAGAAGACATAGATTGGAAAACAGTTTTAAAAGACAGGAAACAGCTATATATTATCTCAAGGAAACTCATTTAAGATTTAAAAATATGCATAGGTTGACTGTGAATGTATGGAAAAAAGATATTCCAAGCAAATAGTAACAAAGAGAGCAAGACTGCTTCCACTAATATAAAAAAAGTAGACTTTCAGTCAAAAACTATTAAAAGAGACAAAGTATTATATATTGATAAAATAGTCAATTCACTAAAGTGATATAACATACATAAAATATGGCACTAAACATCAGAGGTTCTAAATATATGAAGCAAACAAGGATAGATTTAAAAGGAGAAAAATACAGCTCTACAGTGATTGTAAAAGACTTTACTACCCCACTCTCAATAATGAATATAACAACAAAGAGAAGATAGAGGACTCAAGTGACAACGTAGACCAATTGGACCTAATAAACATACACAGAACACTTCATCCAGCAACAGTGGAATGCCTATTTTACTCAAGTGCATATGGACCATTTTCTAGAATGGACCATATGTTACAACACAAGCAAGATTAAGCAGGTTAAAATCATACAGAGTATCTTTTTCTTTTTTATCACAATGGAGTAAAATATTGCAATGGAAATAAGCCATTGCAGAAGAAAAATCACTTAATCTAATCCACAAATATGTGGAAATTAAACAATACCCTCTTAACAACAACCAATAGTTCAAAAAGAATTCACCAGGGAAATTAGATAATGTAAAATATTGAGACAAGTAAAAGTGAAATTACAACAAACCAAATATTATGAGAGGCAGTGAAGTTGTGGTAAAAGGGAAATTTAGAGCTTTAAATGCTTATATTAAAAAGAAGAAAGATCTTAAATCAAGACACTAAATCTACTTAAGGAACTAGAAAAAGAAGAATAAACTGAATCTAAAGCCAGCAGAATGAAGGAAATAATAAATATAGTTCAACATACAAAAGAAAACAATGTAATAACCCCAATAACAGAATAAAGAAAGGAAAAAAACATATGATCATCTCAATTGATGCAGAAAAAGCACTAACAAATTTCATCACCTTTTCATGATTAAAAAAATGCTTATTAAACTAGGAATAGAAGGAAATTTCTTTTAATTTTTTTGCTGAGGAAGATTTGCCCTGCACTAACATACATGCCAATCCTTCTCTTATTTTTAGTATGTAGGCCACCAGCATGGAATGGCTATTAACAGTGATGTACATATGCAGTTGAGGAACTGAACTCTGCCTCCAAAGTGGAGGACACTGAACTTAACCTCGAGGCCACCAGGGCTTGCCCAGAAGGAAAATTCTTAATATAACAGAGGCCAAATTTGAAAAACCCACAGTAATTTAAGAACACACCAAGAAATGGAAAGACAACTTATACACATCTTGAAGAAATAAATTGTTAAGATAGCAATACTACCTAGAGCAATCTATAGATTCAATGCAATCTATCAAAATACCAACGGCATTTTCTTGCACAAATAGAAAAATTGATCATAAAGGTTATATAGAGTCTCAAGGGACTCAATAGCAAAAATAATCGTGAATAACATCATAGAGGATTCACAATTATTGTTTTCACAACTTACTACAAAGCTACAATAATCAAAACAGTGTGATAGTGTCATAGTGACAGACTGATAGACCAATGGAGTAGAGGACTGTCCAGAAATAACCTCTCTCATACATTGAAAATAAATAATTGATTTTTGTCAAGAGTGCCAAGACCATTCAAGGGGGAAATGATCTTCTTTTCAACAAACGGTGCTGGGAAAACTGGATATCCATATACAAAATTAAGAAATTGGACCCTACCTTATACCACACACAAAAATTAACTCAAAAGGGATCTGTAATCTAAATGAAGGTCCAAAAACTATAAAATTATTAGAAGAAAACATAGGGGGAAGTTTTCATGACATTTGATTTGACAATTATTTTTTGGATGTGATACTAAAACTACAGAAAACAAAATAAAAGTTAGACAAGTTGAACATCATCTACATTAAAAAAATGCTTCAAATAACAGTATCGAGAGTTCAAATTTATCCCACAGAAAGGGAGAAAATATTTTCTAGCCAAATATTTGATAAGGGATTAACATTCATAATACATAGAGGACTCCTACAACTTAACAATAAAAAAAAATGAGCAAGGGTCTTGAATACACATTTCTCTAAAAAAGACCAACATACTCAAAAAACACATGAAGACATACCCAAAAGCACGTGAAAAGGTACTCAACATATCTAATCATTTACAATGAAATATTGTTCAATCATAAAAAGGAATTCAATTACAATAATTTAGAAGAAAGTAGGGTAGAGACTATAAGAGGATAGATTGTGGGGAATTATCATTTAAATAAGTACAGATCTTCTGTTTGGAATGGAAAATTTTTCTGGAAGTGGATAGTGGTGATGGCTGCACAACATTGTAAATGCACTTAATGCTACTGAAGTTTACCATTTTACTGAAATTTTACTATTTTAAAATGCCTAAAATGGTAACATTGATGCTATATATATTTTATCAGAATTAAATTTTTAAAAATCAGACCAATATTGTAAGAAAAACTAAGAGCTAATGAAATAATGTCTATAATGCACTGAGTTAGATGAAGAAACTAATATACAGACAAGATAGCATTGCCCTTTTAGAGTAAAATATATTACTGACAGCAAGAATATTGAGCACTTACTGTGTTCCAGATACTATGCCATATGCATTATAGGAAATATTCTTTTTAATCTCACAACAATTTTATGAGTTAGTTATACTTTTATTAAAATCCCAAATTTACAGATGAGGAAATTAAGGTACAGATAGACTAATTTGCCTAAGTTCACACAGTTCAGAAACAACAGAGGCAAAATTCAAATTCTGCTATTCAGACTCTACACTCAGCTTTCTTATGCTATTCTAAGCTATTCTACCATTCCTAATATTAATTGCTTTCATAAGGGGTAGACAGAGGGCAAGACAAAGATAGTTTGTGAAGTGGAAAGATGCAGACACCAGCATATGGGAGAAAATGTATAGTGTCATGAATATAGTATTTTTCAAGCAAAATATGCTGTAAAAATTCTGTTGTAAATATATAAAAATTGAATATGCCTGTTGACAAGACCTGGGAGTTGATAAGGACATGAAAATGTGGATTTGATCTTGCTTAATCTGCATGTAGTTTTATTCTTGGATTTCTGTTATTTCACTCTATTCTTGGTAATCAAGAGTTAAAAAATAAGAATAGATTTTCTACTTTGAAGACAGACTTTCTATGCTCCAACACAAATTTTAGTTACTCAGTAGCTATGTGATCTTGGGGAGCTCTAGGGTTATATTTCACCTTGAGGTTTGTCTCATTTTAAAAGAGATGAATTTTACTATCTCTGTACTCACCAGGCATTAGCTGTGGCTGCCCAAGGAAGATGTTTTGCTATGATATCTCTTGTTGTGAGGCTGCTCTGATTCCATTAGACTTCTGGCAGTCCTCAGAAGGAGGTCACAGATATGAACAGTTAGAAGCATATTGTGCAAAGCTGGGCGTGCAGCCCTTAGAACCTCTAAAATATATCCAAGAAAATTTGGGCAGAATATTGCAGTGTCCGCTATATAGGGTTTTATTTTTCTTCCATAGTAGCAATCTGAGGGAAGCAATCAAAGAGTAAGATTAGGAGCATTATAATCTTATCAAGAAACAAAGCTCTTCCTATCTTTTGGCTCCTTCATCCTTAGGATGTTGATTTTTTATTGCCAACCTCCAAGCATAACATGCATATTTTAAGCAGGAAAAAATGAGAAAGGATAACAGCCAAACATTATTTCCTACCAGACCTTTTACATTTTTGTTTTTTCTCTATTTTTCTTTTATTCTTTTTTCAAACTTCTCCTTTCAGCTTATTAGCAGTACTGGAAGGAGTGGCCATGCCCAAACTAATAAATGGCTGAAGGGAATGAGATCTCCATCTTGATTTAGACTAATCTTCATTCATCCCCTGGTGCTTGGGCAGGAGCCGACTCTCCTTGAGATCAAGGCTAGCCACCAGCAACCTGAACACATCACTGTTCTATCAGCAGTGCTGATGGCTGGTGGGTTGGTTCTCAGCAGTACCTTCCATCATCTTGTACCCTAATTGAGATCATAAGAGTAATGGGAATTATGCAATCCAAAGAAAGGTCAAAGAATGAAAAGATGAGAGGTTAGGAGCTTGAGAAAGCAGGAATCTGAGCAACTGGAAGAGTAAGAAAAGCCCATGATGGAATCTGGAAAAGGAGCTACAGAGCAGGAGGAACATCTGGGGAGTATGATATCACAGAAGCCAAGGGATGAAAAGTATCCAATTCATGTTGCAGTTATCTATTGCTGCATAAAACATCACCATTAATTTTGTGCCTTCAAATAGCATCCATTTATTATTTTGATCTCTCATGGTTTGGGGTACTGACTGCACTCAGCTATGTGGTTCTGGCTCAGGGTTTATCAAGTGACTGCACCCAGCTGGTGGCTGTAGCTGGAATTGTCTCAAGGTTTTCCTCACTTTCAGTCCCAAGCATCATGTCTGGTGCTTGGACAGGGAAGATGTAAACACCTGGAGCCTGGAATAGCTGAGCATCCCCCAGCATTCTCTTTATAGGCTTTCTAAAGTGTCTCTTCCTCATGACTACTCCAAATGCGTTATTTTCCCCTTGACCAAACTAGACAGCCCCCTCTGAGCCCCATCTCAACTGGTTTTCAACCTTGGCCTATAAAAACCATAAGAATTACTAACAAAGCTCCTAAAAGCACAAAGTTGCATCCCTAGGATGACCCTAGGCCTCCTTAAAGTGCTTGCCTGGGAAAATGCGAGGCTCACAAAAGAATCTTCTGTTCTAGCTAACACTCAAAGATGGGGCTTTAATCTCCCAACCTCTATGGGAGGGGAGGAGCCTAACTTGAATAATCACCAGTTAGAAAACCCAGATTCACTTTAAACTGCCCAACGCCCTCTTCCCACTTTTGTCATTTTTTTCCTTCTCTGAGCCTAGCTGAGCCTTCACTCTCACTATCCCCCTTCCACATTCTCTCTTTAAAACACAAGTCACCTCTGCACAAAATGGAATGGAGCTTAGTTCTTTCCCCTAATGACAATAGTTGCTGAGTAAAATATCCTTTCACTGCTTTAACTACTGTCCAACTTCATTTATCTTTGAGTTTTCTTGGCACCATGACTTGGTTTTGGATCAAAACTACCTTGACAGACATGACAACTGGACCTTTCTGTGTACATAGAGACCTTTGTCTCATCTACAGTTGGCTTGCTCTTTTTTATTTCTTATGGCAAGTCTGACTGCAAGTCTAGTGCTCTGGACAAATGCCCATGGTAGCATAGCATTTTTAATTTTTTTGATGAGGAAGATTGGCCCTGACCTAACATCTGTGTGAATCTTCCTCTAGTTTTTGTATGTGGGCTGCCACCACAACATGGCCTGATGAGTGATCTGTAGATCTGCCCCAGGATCTGAACCTGGGATCTCTGGGCAACTGATATGTCACATGAAATTAACAACTACAACACTAGGCAGGCCCCTCACATTTCTTATTTTATTTGGAGGAGGATTGGCTGTGATCTAACATCTGTTGCCACTCTTTGTCTGTTTTTTTTATGTGGGATACTGCCACAGCATGGCTGAGGAGCAATGCTAGGTCTGTGCGGGGATCCAAACTTGAGAACCCTGGGCCACTGAAGTGGAGAGCATGAAGTTAAACACTATGCCACCAGGTGGCCCCTCACGTTTAGATTCTTAAAATTCTGGGTATATACTCTCTGAAGCTGGATTTATTTTTTCAGCTTTAATGAAATGTTATTACTATTACAAATAAAATTGTGTATATTTAAAATGTAACTTGTGATGATTTGATATATGTATGCTTTGAAAATGACTGCTACATCAAGTTAATTAACACACCCATCACCTCAAGTTGTTTAACTTTATGTGTGTTGTATGGAGGATGCTTGAGTATTACTGTCTTAGCAAGTTTCAAGCTTGAAACTTTGTACCCTTTGAGCAGCATCTCCTCATCCGCCACATGCATGAGCCCCTGGCAACCATTAATATACTCTCTGTTTCTATAAGTGTAGCTTTTTCTTTATTTATTTAGATTCCATGTGTAAGTGAGATTATATGGTATTTGCTAATTTCATTTAGCATAATGTACCCTAGATTTATCCATGTTGTTGCAAATAGCAGGATTTCCTGTTCTCATGGCTGAGTAATATTTCACGCTGTAATTGTATGCCACATCTTGTTTCTCCATTTTTCGGTCAATGGACACTGACTGTTTCCATGTCTTGGCTATTCTGAATAATGCTGCCATCAACATGGGAGTGCAGATATCTCTTAAAGACACTCATTTCCTATCTTTTGGGTATGTAATCTGAAGTGGGATTACAGGAGTACATAGTAGTTTTATTTTTAATTTTTGAAGAACCTCCATAATGTTCTCCCTAGTGACTGTACCAATTTGCTTTCTTACCACCCCTGCAAAAGGGCTCATTTGCCCCCCATACCCTCACCAACATTTAATATCTCTTGATATTTTGATGCAAGCCTTTCTAACAGGTATAAGGGGATATTTCATTGTGATGTTGATTTGCATCTCCCTGATGGTTAGCACTGTTGAGTACATTTTCATGTACCTGTTGGCCATTTGTATGTATTCTTTGAAAAAAAAAAAAGTCTATTCAGGTTCTTTGCTCATTTGTAATCAGATTACTTTTTTGCTGTTGAGTTGTATAATTTCCTTACTTATACTATATTAATCCCTTATCAGATATATTGTTTTCAAAGATTTTCTCTCATTCTGTAGTTTAGTTCCTTATTTTACTGCTTTTTTCTTTTGCTGTGCGGAAGTTTCTTATTTTGATGTGGTCCCATTTGTTTATTTTTGCTTTTCTTGCACGTGTTCTTGTGTCATACACAAAAACTAATTGCTAGATTAACATCAAGGAAATTTTAACCCTATGTTTTCTTCTAGTATTGTATGGTTTCAGTTCTTATAGCTAAGACTTTAATACATTTCAAGTTAATTTTTGTTAGTGGTGTAAGATCAAGGTCCGATGTCATTCTTATGCATATGTAGACACAGTTTTTCCCACATTATTTATTGAAAAGTCTGTATTTTCTCCATTTCGTGTTCTTGGTTCCTTTTCAAACGTTAGTTGACCATATATGCAGACATTTACATCTTGGCTCTCTATTCTGTTACACTGGTCTGTGTGTCCATTTTCAAGCTGGTAACATACTGTTTTGATTAACGTAGCTTTGTAATGTAATTCAAAATCCGGGAGTATAATACCTCCAATGTTATTCTTCTTTCCAAAATTTTCTGGATCTTTTGTAGTTTTATACAAATTCTAGTGTTGTTTTTCTATTTCTATGAAAAATGCCAATAAAATTTTGTTAGGAGTTGCACTGAACCTGTAGATAGTTTTGGGTAGTATGGACACTTTAACAATATTAATGCTTCCAATCAATGAACACAGGATAGTTTTCCAAATATTTTTATTTTCTCAAATTTTTTAAATCAATGTCTTATGGTTTTCAGTGTCCAGATCTTTCACCATCTTCGTGAAATTTATTCATAAATACTGGACAGTTTTGGAGGTTATTGCAAATAGTATTGTTTTCTTAATTTGCCTCTCTGATAATTTGTTGTTAGTGTACAGAAATGAAAAGTATTTTTGTATATTGATTTTGTACTCTGAAACTTTACTGAATTTGTTTATTAGTTTTAACATGGTTTTTTGGTGGAATCTTTAGGGTTTTCAGTATGTAAGTTCATGTCATCAACAAACAGACTATGTTTACTTCTTCCCTTCAAATTTGGATACTTTTTATTTCTTCTTCTTGACTAATTGCTCTGGCTGGGACTTCCAGTATTGTATTGAACAGAAGTGGCAAGAGTGGGAATCCTTATTTTATTCATGATCTAAGAGGTAAAGCTTACAGTTTTCACCATTGAATATGATGTTAATTGTGGGCTTGTCATATATGATCTTTTTCATGTGGAGTTATATTTCTTCTATACTTAATTTGTTCATCATGAAAGGATCTTGAATTTTGTCAAATGCTTTTCTATATCTATTGAGGCGGTCATATGACTTTCATCCTCCAATGTTTCAATGTGGTGTATCACATATGCTGTTTTGTGTATGTTGAGCCATCCTTGCATTCCAAGGAAAAATCTTGTCTTATCAAAGTGTATAATTCTTTTAATGTCCTTTGAATTCTGATTAATAGCATTTTGTTGAGAAATATACTTTCTATATTCATCAGGGATATTGGCCTGTAATTTTTTTTTCTTGTAGTCTTCTTACCTGGCCTTGGTGTCAGAGTAATGCTGGCATCATAAAATGAATTTAGAAGTGTTCTCTCCTCTTCTAGTTGTTCAAAGCATTTGAGAAGGATGAGTATCAGTTCTTCTTCAAATATTTAGTAGAATTCACCAGTAAAGCTATGATGTCATAGGCTTTTCTTTGTTGGGAGGATTTGATTACTAATTCAAGCTCCTTACTTAGTCGGTTCAGACTTTACATTTCTTCAGGATTCAATCTTAGTAGGTTATATGTTTCTAGGAGTTTATCCTTTTATTCTAGGTTATTCAATTTGTTGGCATATAATTGTTCATAGCGGTCTCATATGATCCTTTGCTTTTCTGTGGTATCAGAAGCAATGTCTCCTCTTTCATTTCAGATTTTGTTTCTTTGAGGTTTCTCTCTTTTTCTTAGTCTACCTAAAGACTGTCAATTTTGTTTATCTTTTCAAAAAATCAGCTGCTGGTTTCATTTGTCTTTTCCATTGACTTTCTGGACTCCATTTCATTTGTTTCTACTATAATCTTCATTTTCTTCTTTCTTATAACTTTGGACTTACTTTGTTGTTTTTCTAGTTCCTTGATGTATAAGGTTGTATATTTACATTTGAGATCTTTCTTTTTTCCAGTATAGACATTTATCACTATAAATTTCCCTGTAAAGCTGCTTTTGCTGCATCTTTAAATTTTGATAGATTGTGTTTCCATTTTCATTTGTTTCAAGTGGCTGATTAGAATAATTCTAGGGGCCGGCCAGGTGGCACAGTGGTTAAGTTTGCACATTTTGCTTTGGTGGTCTGAGATTCACCAGTTAGGATCCTAGGTGTGGATGTGGCACCACTTGTCACGTCATGCTGTGGTAGGCATCCCATATATAAAGCAGAGAAAGATGGGAACAGATGTGAGCTCATGGCCAGTCTACCTCAGCAAAAAGAGGAGGAGTTTATCTGAGATGTTAGCTGAGGGCTAACCTTCCTCAAAAAAAGACAACAATTCTAATTCACTGAATCACCACTTCTGGGTCCATGCATGTCTTCCAGAAATCTTTAAAACCATGCTGTAGCAAGCCTTCCTAACCAGTGCGAGCAAACAGTGGTGGCCTAGCAGGAGAAGCAGGCATGAGGTGAAGCTGTGACTGCATCTTTGTTGAAGAGTAAGATATGTTTTTTATGTAAAATCTTTGACATTTAAAAAATTAGCAGCTCCTTCAAGTTCAAGGCAACAACACAACTACATCACTATGCAGGTCAAAGAAAATAAAATGGCAAGACACTATGGTTTAGAGTATCATGTTTTCTTCAGGGTTGCATTTCTCTCTGAAATATAAATTGAAACAAATGCCATCTTTTTAAAAAATTTTCTCCAAATAAAATATTTTTAAAACCAAGACTGTGGTGTTCTGGATGGCGTCTTAGAGCAAAAAAGAAAAAAGGCCACAGTGATAAAGTAGAAAAATCCAAATAAAGTCTACAGTTTAATTAATAGTGTTTAACCAATGTTAATCTTGTTTTGATAAATGTACCGTGGTTATGTAAGATGTTAACATTTGGGCAGCTGAGTGAAAGGTTTATGGGAATTTTCTGTAGTATCAGTGTAAGTTTTCTGTACACTGTAAGATTCAAAACTAAAAGCGTTGTTTACATATAAACTGCACAGAATAACATGTGTGAAGAGGTGCTATAGCCCAGTTAATTAAATTGTGAAACAAATATTGAGCAAGTTCTACACAAACATGATATAGTAAGTGCTAGGAGAATGCACAATGATTCAAGATGACTTTGTCCAATCATGGGGTAGAATGGGGAGTGGAAAGGAAAAAGTAAAAATGCCAGAAGGAATAATATATCTGAACATAATCAGATAAACCACTCAGGGTGAGTTAGAGAGTCAGTTAGAAGAAGATTTACAATAAAACAACCACAACTAGGATCACAAAATTGGATGCTATTCTTGGGTTCACTACCAGTTTCTCTGAGAAAAAATGAGTCTATATACTAGGGGAAAAGAAGAGGTGGATAAGATAATGCGGAATCCAGAGGGATAAAAAGCCAATGGTAGAACTGGCAAAATTAGGCAAGTGTGTGTGTGGTGTGTGTGTGTGTGTATTCAGTCTACACATGTATGTTTGTGTTTAGAAAGGCATGCTTCCTTGGAATTATTTTCATTGCTCTAAGAAGTTTGTAGGGATTACTGAATACTAATTCCTGTTTTATTGCCAGAGAATTTATAAGAATGCTACGTCTGAACAGTATAAAGAGAAGTAGATCTTTAGGAAAATGCAAAATGCTGAACTGACTTTCAGTTTCTGCTACAATGACCATATCAGTTGCAAAATAGCAACACTTTCACTGAACTGTGTTTTGACCCTCTCAGAATACAAATTTAATTAGCATTGTTTGGAGAATATTCCTAACTTATAATTTCTTGCATGCATTCTTTCTATCATTTGAAAAAAGTATTTTGTGAGACTCTATGAAGCAATTTGGTATGTGAGGATTGGTAAACTACAGTGTGTAGGCTTAATCTGGCCTGCTCCCTCTTTTTGTATAAATTGTAAGGTAAAAATACTTTTTACATTTTTAAATGATTGTAAGAAATTAAAAGAAGAATAAGAATTTGTGGAACTTTAAAACTACAAGAAAGTCAAATTTTAGCATCTATAATTAAAGTGTTATTAGGACACAGTCATCCCCATTCGTCTATGTCTGTGGTTTCTCTGAGGCTACAGAAGCAGGATTAGATAGGTATGATACAAAATTTATGGCCTAAAAAGCCAAAAATATATACTATCTGGCCAATGCCTGTGCTAAACTATAAGGATAAAGCTGTGACAAAAATTACCCTAATCCTGATCCCCTGTTACTACATTCCCCAGTGCATAATGATATGAAGCATCTTTTCGTGCACTTATTAGCCATTTATATATCTTCCTTGGAGAAATGCAATTTTACAACACATTTTTAATGTTGTAAGAGTTCTTTGTATATTGTGGGCACTAGAACTTTATCAGACATTTTATTTGCAAAAGATCTCTCCTATTCTGTGTGTTGTCATTTCACTTCCTTGACCCTGTAGTGTGAAGCAGAAAGGTTTTTAATTTTGATGATGTTTAGTTTTTCCTTTGTTGCCTGTACTTTTGGTATCACATTTAAATAATCATTGCCTAATCTAAGGTCAAGAAAGTTACCTCTGTTTTCTCTTCTAAGGCTTTTATAGTTTTCACTCCTTCATTTAGGCTTTTGATCTATATTGAATTAATTTTTGTATACGTTGTAATGTATTTCTCTTTTTAGAGATAAGGTTAAGGCATTTAGAGGTGGATATGTGGTATCTGTAATTTACATTAAAATACTTCAGAAAAAATAGATGAAAACATTATGGTAAAATGTCTATAACCACTATACATAGACAATGGGTATGTGGGAATGCAGAGTTAGCCAAACTGTGAGGTTGGAGGGTTCAGTCCCCAAGACTGACCTTACTTCTGATACTAGTTGCCAGGTTAGGTGATTCTGAAAACTATCCCCAGTGAATGTATAATTCACTAGACTTATTCACTGAAATTCCCTAATTTAGTGAAAGTCATTATACTCATGGTTATGGTTTATTAGAGGTAGAGAATACAGATAAAAAATCAAGCAGAAGAAGAGACACATCACAGTGTGGGAGGTTTCCAACTGCAAAAACCTCCATTTTCTTTAGGACGTCTTACTCTCTCAGCATTCACAAGTAAAAAAAAAACGCTGAGTATTGCCAACTAGGGAAGCTTATCTATACTTTGAGTCAGTGTTTTGGGGGTCTTCATTATGGAGCACCATGATTGATTGATTGCTCATGTGGTTGAACTAAGTGTCCAGATCAACTGATACTATGTGACCGAAAGCCCACACAGTAAATCATATTGTTGTTCTTTCTGACATGGCTCTCCCCAAACCTATAATTATCAGTGTGTCTGGCCTCGCTATAAACCATCTATTTGATCTTACTTGGTTGGCTGAGCCCCACCCTAATACTGCTGGGTATGGCCAGGCCCTACCCTAAACAAAGGCCTTCTGTCAGTTATGACATGAATTACCGAAAGGAACCAATGAAAAGGTCCAGAGCTCTCTTAGGACAAGGCCAAAGCCTTTATTACACAATAAGTGCTCTTAGACTCTCCTCTTGTTTTTAATTTTTTTTAAATGGAAAGTAAAAAAATATAAAAGGTAAAATACAGATTCAATAATAAAAAGTTACTTGATTATGGGGGAAAATGATCCTAATACAGGAATAAACTTGTATCCATTTGAACTTATTTTATCAAATAAATTATACAGAAACTTTAGTATTTTAAATTAATTATAAACTGTTTGACATATATCTAATACTAACAACTCAAGAGAACAGATGCATCAGAATACTGTGACTGTGCTCCTAGAATTCAATGTTCTTGAGAATCTCTTAACACAGCAACAACTAGCCACATCTGGTTATTTAGTATTTGAAATTCAGTGAATCTGAAAGTGCTGTAAATACGCCAGATTTTGGATACTTGATATGACAAAAAAATTGCAAAGTATCTCATTAATTATTTTTTGTGTTTATTATAAGTTGAAATGCTAATAGTTTGGAAAAATTGAGTTAAAGTATATTATTAAATTTAATGTCAACTGTTTCTTTTGACCCTTTCAAAATACAGATACTAAAATATAAATTACAGACGTGGTTTGTATTATGTTTCTTATGGACAGAACTGTTACAGAAAGAAAAGGACTCGACCATAAAGCCTGTGTTCTATCTACTTTACTGCTTATTACCAACTATGTGACTTTGGCCCATTTTCTCTATTTCTCAGTTCTAGGATCATTAGGAATAAGCAACTATTTGAAGCCCTTGCTATATACAAAGAACTCATCCAAATGATGAGGGCAGTATAAAATGGGAAACTGTACACTAACTCAGTAACTCAATTCATGAGGCAATAAAGATAGAAACTCAGGGGCCGGCCCCATAGCCAAGTGGTTGGGTTCACACTCTGCTTCGGTGGCCCAGTGTTTCATCGGTTCAAATCCTGGGCACAGACGGCACCACTTGTCAAGCCACGCTGAGGCGGCATCCTACATGCCACAACTAGAAGGACTCACAACTAAGAATATACAACTATGTACCGGGGGGCTTTGGGGAGAAAAAGGAAAAAAATAAAAAAGAAATTCACAATGGAAATATCTCTGCATTAATCATTTGCTGCATTAATATTTCCCTATGTCTGAGACCTAATAGCTCATATACACATTTTGTATGTTCTTTTTTTTTTTCTCAGATTATGGAATCTTTGGACATATGTTTCATTTTCCTGGAGATCCCCTGACTCCACATTTTTCAAGATGTAAATACACTATGGTAGACCATATGAGGACCCAGAATTCATGCCCTTTGTATAGTACAATGTTGCATTGATTCTGGTTTTGGCTATGTGACTTGTTTTGTTCAATGGTGACTTAGTAAGCAGGATTCAAGCAAAAATTTGTTGAGTGCTTGCATAAAGAACCTTATTTTCTTCAAGAACTTCTTAGGAATCCAGCTGCTATGTTGCAGGGAAGCCTCAGCAGCCATGAGGAAAGGAAACGGACAGAGAATTTGTTCAGCCCAGTAGTTGTCAACCTGGTTTTGATCATTCTACCAAGGGATGCTTGAAAATATCTAGAGACATTTTTGGTTGTCATAACTGGTAAGGGGTGGTCCACATAGCAGTCAGGGATGCTGCTTAACATCTTTCAACGTGCGGGATAATTCTGCAACAAAGAATTATCCAACCTCAAATGTCAGTAATGTTGAAACTGAAAGCTGAGAAACCTTGGTCTAGACAAAATTTCCCCACAACCTGAGTGCTATGATTCAAGAGTAAAGGAGTTTGGGAGACAAAGCTCACATTTAAATAAAACCATCTCTTAAGTGACTATACATTTACCAATGACAGCTTTCTGAACTGTCTGCTACTCAGTATAATTTTAGATGATTCCCATTAATACATTTCTCCTTGCTTATCCCTGTGGTTAAACATAATAACTTATCAAACTGTGATGCAAGTAACCATCTTATTAGTTGCACCAACCTACATATTGCTTCACCCTGGTACTATCAAAGTCATGATTAAATCAAAATTTCATCCTAACTTTTGGATTTCTGTCTGTTAACAAGCCCACAGACCAAGGGTTTTAACATACTGCTTTATAGTCCCTTTGCCTGTTTAACAAAGAACCGTAGCCCTGTTACAGACTGCATGCTTCTGCCTGCCCCAGCTCAAAAGTTTATGTGTTCAAATCTCAATCCCAGTATGATGATATTGGGGAACCCTCCATAAATGGAGTTAATGTCCTTATAAAAGGGACTCCAGAGAGCTCCCTCCACCTTCTACTATGTGAGGAGACAGACGGAGGACAGCTACTATAAATCAGGAAGACGTACAACACTAGACACGAATTCTATCTTGATCCTGGACTTTAGCATCCGGAACCCTAAGAAATGAACATTTACTTTTTAAACCTCCAAGTCTACATATTTTTGTTGTACCATCCTGACCCAATGAAGAATTGTCCTGACAAGCTACAAAGCACATTTTTCCCTGAGAATAACATGTATATGTTTAGAGGAATTCTGTTATTACTCAATTTTGTCTGTAAGAAAAATTGTGAGGACAAAAAATTGCAATAATACTGTTAGTAGTAAGTTTGGTTAGTAATTTAAGTAAGGCTTAAATTCCATTAACAGACATTCAATAAAATTTTTTAAGATGTGGTTAACTACGAATCTTATTACTGTGGCAATTAACTGTAAACCACAATGATAGTAAAACCATTGCAGGCAGGGTTGTATTGTTGTTGTTGCTTAATAATATAACAGGAACTCATTTCCAGATGAAAGGAAAGGGAAGAAATGCTGACAAAATTGATGCTTTGGACAACTTTCTGGTAAGCAGGGAGATACAGGAGTTTAAAATGAACACTTCAAAGTAATCTAATTAGCAGAGTTCAAGGACCCCAAAGAAAAACCCCAAAGATGTAAATAATGCTCATAATCCATCAAATCCCAAAAATATGAAATCAAATTAAAGCAAGCTGCAATTCAATTGCAAATGGCCTTCTCTATTGATGGAGAGCTAATGCTTGTCAACTTGAGTAAAACCCCGCCATTTACCTAACCTGTTTAATTCAGTTTTTTGAAGAATTAAACTGGGATCAGTTTGTCCTCCTATTCCTCCAACTGTATGTAATACATTTTCTTCCCTTACACTTGGTTTGCACCCAGAGTTTGGCTGAGGTACTGAATTTGTTTCTCAACCTTGTGAAACCTTTTTGCTACCTGGAGAAAGAGGGAGGAAATTCTGACTCCAGGGATGTGAAGGGCTAAAGCTGGGGCCTGTTAGTGTGGTTTTTGTTCCTGAGATCAGGCCTTAAGAAAGAAACAAGTGAGAGGTTGTAGAGCTCACCCAGGGACCACCAGATCTACCTAAAAATGAGGAATATAGAGAAGCCTTGATTTCATCCAAAATGCCACTAAGAGCAACTCTGTCCCTCCTTCTGTGGTCAGGGATCAGACTATGGGAGGCATTGTGGCTTTTTCAAGGGCACTGGCAATTCTGTAATTCAGGGATCAGCAAATTTTAACTGTTAAAGACCAGAGGGTAAATATTTTTGTCCTTACTGGCCAAGAGGCAAAATGGAGAATATTATGTAGGTACTTATACAATGAGAAGGAACAAAATTTTCAAAATGTTTTTATAGACAATATCTAGAATGTACTATTAATAATAATGATGATAATCATTGCATAAAGTTTGTAATATATATCTAGCAGTGAGGGAAAAGGGATTCCTTTTGCGGAGCTATTTCACTTTATTTAGTAGCCATTATCACATAGATTGCAAACATTCATGTGTGAAAACAACGTTTAGCTCTCTGAGACAAACAAGAAGTGCTGTGGATCTGGCCTATAGTCCACAGTTTGCAGACCCTTAATACCAGAAGTCTGCAATGGGTTTGGGGGTATTCTAGGTATGGAGGTTGCTCCTGATTGTAATGTCTTACAATCGATTGCCACTTCCCACACCCTCCATGTGTGTCAAGTTAATTTAGTTCATTGGCCCTCCAGTGGAAAGCAGCACAGAAAGATAAAAAGAGTCCTGGGGCTCTCTCATGGAGCAATGGCACTCTATGCTTCAGGAGCTCTCATCTTATCACCTTGGGTGGGCAGCCCCTACCTCTTAGTACCTTCCCACTCTCCCTCCACTCCTGTTCCCCCTCCTTCTTTCACTTCTCAAGCCTCTTCCCCTCTATTCTTTGCAACATTCCTGTCCTTCCCTCTTGCCTATCCTCCTCCCACCTACTGCTGCTCCTCTCTCAAACCCAGCTCCTCCTCCAGCTCCCAAAGCTGAGCTTTCCTTCTTCCCCACCTATTCCAGCCTTCCTTCCTCATCCTCCTCCTCCTTCCTGGCCTGGTTACCTCCATCTCGTCCTTCTTCACCTCCAACATGACTAGCTCCTCCTCCTCCAGCTAGGCCTGGTTCTGTTCCTCCCTCTGACCTGCATTCACTTTACCACTCTGGCTGCAGCTGCTGGTGCTATCGCAGCCTCCACTGCAAGCCCCTCAGAGCCTTGTACCCTGCCATGCCCAACATCGTGCTCCTCAGTGGAAGCTTGTACCAGGTCCTATCCCAGCATGTGGGCTACCAGCTGGGCATGGAGCATGGCAAAGTAGTCACCAAGAAGTTCAGTAAACAGATGTGGAAATTAATTTTAAATAGCTTAACTAAATAATAATCAGGATGGCCTGTGGGGTGAGCTCTCAGTTAAACAACACAGGAAGAAAATTACTTGCGTCTTGGACAGGAAGCAAAACTACTTTATCAGTGAAGGAAGATTTCTCTCCCCACCTGGCAACAGACCAGCCAAGGAGAAGCAATTGAACTATTACTTTCCCTCTGTGGACATTTGTTTATAATAGCCCCTCCTTACTTGTTCTTTTTCTCCCTAAAAGCAACCTTATCTTTTGTTTTATGGGTTTATCTACGGCTTGCCGTAGCATACGCATCCTTAATTGCAATTATTTTGGCTATTATCAAATAAACTCATTTTGAACATAAAATAACAAGGGAATTTGCTTTTTAGATTGATATATGTAGTGTCAGAAAAGTGAGAGTCAAAGGAGGCAATCCCTGGGAGAGAGTGACCTTCTCAATCAAGTGTAACATAAGCACCAAGCCTCTTGTGCTTATTGCTCCTGGGAGTAGCCATCTGCCCTCAGTTTGTCAAGTCTCCTTTCAAATTTTGAGCTTCACCCTGTTGGCATACTGAACTCTTTGACTGTATTTGGGATTGGGAGAGACTTTGTTCTCTCAAAGGAGAAACTTTGTCCTCGTGGTTCAAGGTTCTATACTTGTGTTCAAAATGTCATCCTTGGTAAGTTCTCAGTTACTTTTTGAAAGTACTATGGTTTCTTTTGTGGCTTGTTTTTCTTTGGTTTTCAGATTCCTTTTGGAATCAGAAGTGGGAATCCAGCAACTTTCTTTGGTTTGTAGATTCCTTTTGGGATCAGGGCTAGGCCTCTGGCAACTTTCTTGGGTTTTCGAAGGAAATTTTAGAAATGGGATCCCAGTCTCTTAAATATTCTAAGAAAAATCTTGCTTCATGGACCCCTGATGGTTTTATGTTTAAGAACTTTGGGCCTTTGTATGTACATTTTTAACTACGTGAGCCAAACAGACCAAAACAATCTGGAATTTCAATGGCCATTACAAAGAACTTTTGATCTCCAAAATTGACTTTTCTTAACACCAGATTGGAAGACTTAAGCTCTAAAATTAAGCAAAATGAATGGTATGACTATTTTCATGGATATCTGGCAGTTTCTGGATATGTGCAAAAGTCTAAAATCGCCTCATTGCAAGATACTCTAGTTAAATTAGCCAAAACAGTTAAAAAACTGAGAGAGAACAAAATGGCTCCTGAAGTCTCCTGTTCAACTCTCTTTCATCTTTGTCTTAGGTACCATCTTGTTGCATTCCCAGACTCCTTTGTCTCAGACTCCATCTCAGCAGACATCTTGGGCTCGGGCTCCACCCTGACCCCATTTTCCTCTCTTGCCCTCTGTGAAAATCTGCCCCTTTAAAATCAGACTCTCTGAGGACTAAAATGCTAAATCCCTAATTACTAATCCTAAGTTAAATGGAAGAAATAAACAACTAGAAGGAAAATTATCAATAGCAATTACCCCAGTCTTTTGATAATAGACAAAATGATTTCAAAAAATAGCTCTAAAAGGATCTTACTACATGTGAGTAAAAATGTTCAGTGACAGACTTTGACCATCTGAACAAATAACTTTACCTTAGTCCATCTTCCAGAAATACAATTTGGATCCAAATATTTGTTTGAATTTTGTACATGAAACATGTCTAAAACCTTTAAAATAAAAACTATGAGATATGTGCTTATGTCTGTCTATGTGTCTACATATGTATGTTAGAAAGGTGTGAGATTTTTCTAACTCTGGATGGCCTCCCTGATTTGATTTGTAAATAGCTCCATTTAACTGGCTTGAAATTAAGCACTTATAAATTAAGAATTCCTAAATTTCAGAAATACAATAGAAACTAACTCAAATACTTTTCAATTTGTGTAATCTAGAATAGATTTTCAGTAAATAAAATCTAAACATAAGGTTTTTGGTATAGATAAAATCAAGCATGTCTTCAGAGTTTTTATTACTGAGTGCAATGAAATTGTGCAAATTATTTCTGCCTACATTTACTAGTGAAGTGGGCTCATGCTCTCTCTATTACAAAATTTGTCAACAATAAAGTAACATGATAATGTTTAGTTAATGTCTAATACAAGCATGATTGTTAAAAGTAAGTAATTGCAATAAATGTAAATAAGATCAAAGTTTATGCCAAGTTAAACTAAATAGTGAATAGTCATTGAATACCTAAATAATTTTCCAAACAAGATAAAATACTAAAACATTACTTATGAAACATAGGTTTATCTACTTCTGGCTTCCAATTGCAAAGAAACTAAAGACAAATTTGGGTCTGTTGGCAACTAGGTCTTGTACCACACTAAAAGATTGCACTATTCCAAAGGTCCTATGCTCCTAGAAATTATAAAATATATCTATAAATCTACCTGTCCACAACTGCTTATTTCTTAATTTTAGCTATAAATTGGAAATTCTAAGGTTTAAAACTTCTAATATTGTAACTAAAGCTACTAGAAAAAAAGAGAAACATTTCTGTATGAAAGAAAAGTAGGATGTGCATTTAAGTAAAAGAAATTATGAGGAATGAAATGCGTTTTGTTGGGGGAAAAGAAAATATTTTTGTTCAAAAGAGAAGCTAATTATTTTGGAATGGGAAAGAAGAAAACATTGGACAAAATCAGAATATAAAAAGAGAGTTGTAGAAGCTTATGGAAAGGAATCTTCAGACAATAATTTTATAAGGAGTTGGGACTGGCTAAGATTGGAATGAATACATTTTCATATCAAAATAAGCTCAAGACAAAATTTGACCTTTATTTCTGTTAAGAGGACAAGGTTTTCCTGGGCTGTTGGTCTGCCAGTGAAACAGATTGTGAAAGCTCATTTACCTTTAAACAATTTCCTAGAAATCATAGATTTTATGTTTTGTCAAAATAATTTCTTATGTTGTTTCTATTAGGTGTTTACTAAAGAAAACTAAGTCTTCTTAATATTGAAGGAGTTACTTTTGCTTATAACTATGTAACCTTTTGCATTTGCCTTTGAAACTTGTTACTGTTACTTTTGTCAAATAGATACTTAGGTATTATTTTATAGTGATCTGTGATCCTATTTGCATGAAATGTCCAAATCTTTTGAAGTTTTTGATAAGCTTCCCAATATATTTAAACTATACGTGATGTCTCTTTGACCTGGATGTAACTTTGGGGTTTTCTGGAAGACAGCTGTGGCATCTCAAAACAAATATTCCTTTCCTTGTAAAAAGAGAGACACTACACTAACTAGGCTTATTTGGTATGTCAAATTCCATGAGAAGGAAAGTCAAATAAGTGATAAACAATTTAAGTTAAATCATATGGATGAATGTTACCAAAAATGTGTTCTAGAAATTGTATAAAATTCCTAAACATCTAATTTGTCCTAATGTTATCATTGCCTGTAATTCCAGTTACTATCTGAAATGTATATCACAAAAATACCTGAAATATCTTGTCAATTGTGTTTAGTCGTTGCCTTTTTTTTAAAAAGTCTTTGTCAGTTACAGTTTCTTTTTTACTCTGATGCTTTTACAAATATATTTTATTTTCAAAGAGATTCGTGAAAAAGACTTTGACAAGTACTCTGGAATATGAGTTTTGATAAGTTTAGGATCATAACACTGAACTGGGTGGGTTTCTGGAACTCAGATGTAAGACTGAATTCTTTGATGTTTCATTTTCCAGATGTAAAAGACTCCTTTTATTCCTCTCCTTTAAGCTATCTATGATGTACAGTGATTTGGTAAAGTGTTGAAGCCTTTATTTTTTCTCTCTACCTGATCCCTCCAGAATTCGGAAACTCTTAAATATTCTTATATGACTGTGTATGCATCTGGATGGGTTCAGTAAAGGTCTGTTCTCCTTATAACAGAACATTAAAAGTATCATGTGCATTACCACAGCTTTGACTAGGATGTTAAATTCAAGACAGATATACATAAATTCAGATATGACCAGACAGTTTTAAGGAATTGCTTAAAAACTAACCTAGTACCGTGTTTACAAGATTTCAGCAAAGCAGTCTTAAAAAAATAGAGTTTATAAGGTCAATCACTATTTTTGCTAAATTTAGGTAAATAATAAGGCCAAGTATAATACAAACAAATTAGTTTTACTATGATTATCTTTAATAAAAATGGAAATTATTGTGGAGATAAAAATTATATTTACACCTTTGTAGATATTGAATTCAGTTCCTATTAATTGTCTTTAAGGGTTTCTCCTATCTGGAAGCTGGACTGGATCCTAAATTGTTCTAGTTTTCTAAAATGTCTGGCTGTCATACTCCACCATGACATTTCCAATTTTACTGCCCTTGAAATCTCCTTGGAAAGGACTATACAATGGCCTTCTCACTACTCATATGGCAGCCAAACTTCAGCCTTGGGTACACACCTCACAGTTAAAGAAGGCTCCACCTGGTGTCTGGTCCTGAACAATTGCTGGAGACCTTCAAATCAAATTGACTAGGAAAAGAAGAAGCTGATATTTACGAAAGGTAGCTTTCCCAAATGACCTGAACAGGACTATATACACTATTCCTAGTGTTGTTTCTTACTTTAGTTTCTTTCTTTCTTTCCTGGAGGGACAATGCCCTTGTCTATATTTCCAAATTCCTTGTGAAAGAGAGAAAACTCTCTGATTGCTGGATTTGCCAGAGGACACCTTGGTCAGTCCAAGATAGAAATTACCCCTTAGTTAACACTAAAATTAATTTCACAGGGATTCTAGATGCTGCTATTTGTCTAGATTTCTCTGCTGGCCCATTTTACTAACTCAGGGTGTTAAAGCCATATAAACAGTTCTTGTTTTAACTTAATCCATCCTTGAGGTGGGTGTGATCTTTTGAATATTTGTATAAAAACTTCTGTGTGGCCACCAATATAACCCAGGACATCTAGAAATGTCTTGATATACCCATATATTTAGGAAACTTCTTGGTACATAACAACATAGTGTCTGAGCCTGGGTTATATAATGCTAATGCCTCTATGGCAATGAATAAGTCTATAGATGACACCACATACGTGGGAGCCTTATGTACAACCCCTAGTTACATCTTTATCTATGGAGGTTTCAGTAACGGCCTTTATGCTTGAGCAACTCATTGCCTTGACAGGATAACTCAAAGATGGTGTACCCTTGCTTCATTCATTATCCTGTTTCCTCTACCAAACAGAGACCTCTCATTGGTTTCTCCCATTGAATCTCCGCATTTGCTTTAAATGATAACTTCCAGGAGACATATCTTACTCTGGGTTTCCAGCTTGCCATGGATTGAAGTGAATGCCAAGAAACAAGTGATCAGGAATCTCTTCCTAACTGTATAGGAATTCATCAATTCCACAGCCAAAGGGGTTTCAGCTCAGCAATGGTCACTTAATTCATTGGCCAAGGTAGTTTTGCATTTTTGTATAGCCCTTGATTATCTGATTACTGAGCAGAACTTGTGCAGTGGAAAACACCTCCTGTTGCACATAGATAAATGCTTCTGGGAAGTAAAAACTCAGTTCCATAGAATTAGAAAGCAAGCACATTGGCTACAACAAATTTCACCTAACAATCCATTGTATTTTGACTTGTTTGTTTTTCATTTTGACCCACTGTATTTTGATTTGTTCAGCTAGTTAAATCCAGTGAGATCTTCAGATCTGGGCCTCTGGATTAGGATCATCCTAGAGGTTGTACTTATGGCATTGATATTAACCTCACTCTGTATACTTGTTACAGAGTTCTATACCTATTGCCTGTCAAACCTCTATAAAAATGATGTAACAATAACATGATGCTGGCGGAGCACTTTGAAATGACCTCCAATGCCCAACTTCTTGGAAAAATATATACCTTAGATAAGAAATACCTGAGAGTTGCCCTTCCTAACTTTCCTCATTACTCAGATTTGACCTAAATGGTTTTCAACAACTGTGCTGTTTCCCTCCCAGATGGGACATGACAACCAAGGCATACCCTTCCTGGCACCAAGGTGCAAGATCACTATGCTCAGAGAATCTACCTGTAGCTCAATGACACTTTCCAAGAAAGATCAGGATCAAAAGGGGAAATGTGGAAATTAATAAAAGAAACCTTAACTAAATTGGAGCCAGGAAGTCCTGTAGGAAGATTTCTCATGGCCTATCAAACGTGCAGTTACACCAAATAGGAAGATATGTATGCTTACATCTTGGACAATAAGTAAAACTACTTTACTATGGAAGGAAGATTTCTCTTTCAACCTGGCAACAGGCCAGCCAATGAGAAGCTATTGCTACTCTGAACTGTTAATTTCCTTCAATGGGTTTTCCTTTAGAACATCCCTCCCTAATCCCTCTTTTTTTCTCTATAAAAGCAAGCTCCTGTCTTTGTTCTCCAGATTTGCCTATGGCTTGCCATAGCATGTATATCCCAAATTACAATTATTTTGGCTATTGTTGAATAAACATGTTTGAGAATAAAACAATGGGCTGGGCCTGGAACTGCGCAAGACAGTCACCAAGAAGTTTAGCAACAAGGAGACCAAGTCGGGGACACACATTTAGCTGGACTAGGTGTGAGAGTGTCCTGGTCACATGGCTATGAGGCCCAGCTGGGTTTGGCACCTAACTGGGACCAACTACACAGCCCATGTACCCCCTCCAAGTCATGGTGGCCTCCACAGCAGCACAGTGCCCAAGTGAAGCCAAGGAGGGCATCCTAAACCCAGAAGAGCAACATCATGGTGGTCACACGATGTAGGGAAGAGGGGGGTGCCACTGGTGGGAACCACATTGGCTCATGGCATGTGGGGAGGGATGCTCATAGGTATACTCACTTTGGTTTCTACATCCCTGGCAGGCTGATCCCAAACCCACAGAGTGCTAAGGAACATTCTGGTCACATCCTCAGTCTGGGCTGTGTAACAGACTGACTTGCAACACATTTTAAATGCCACCTCCCTGCACTGCCCCAGACTTTCTGATCCAAGGCACTAGGGATCAGCATTTTGAAAGCTTCCAGATGACTATCCTCGTCAGCCTTGGTGCAAACTTCTGGTTAACCAAAGGGAATTGTTATGCAAAGATTATAAAGAGCATGAGAACTACAGGGTGCACATACTGAGGTCCCTTGTGCTTCCTCTAATTTTTCCACCTCAAACGTGATGGACTTTCAGCTTCTTTGTAGTTGCGGTTCTCAAATTAAAAGGAAAATTTGCTTGTTATTACACCCTCAAAGAGAATTTACTCAGGAATAGCCAAAATAATTGCAATTTAGGATGTACCTGCTATGGCAAACAACAGGTAAATACAGAGAACAAAGAAAGGGAGACTGCTTGCATAAAGTAAAAAGGGGGAATTGGGAGGGTCTGTTCTTCAGGAAAGTCATTGGAGGAAAGTAAAGTTCAGAGTGGGAATGGCTTCTCATTGACAGAGCTGTGCCTTTCTCCTTGACTGGGCTGTTGCCAGGAGAGAGGGGAAATCTTCCTTTATTAGTAAAGTAGTTGTACATCCTGTGTAAGATGCAAGCACATGTCTCTTCCTGTTTAGAGTAATTCACAAGGTACGATAGAGCATGGAAGAACCCTACAGACCTTCTCGACTTCTATTCACTTGAGGTTTCTCTTATTCATTTCACATGACACTCTGCTGTATCTAGCAGGAAGACCAAGAGTTAAACGTAACAAGCACATTTCTCAGGTCCGCAAGAAGTGGTCACCTGTACTAAGTGAGGTCACATCATGGTCCCCTCAGAAGCTGGGCCAGGGCTCTTTTATATACCTGCCTGAGTCTACAAAGCCCTTTTACTAACTTCAAGCTGGTCTCAATTTCTCCCCCCTCCCTTAAATGTCCAGCGCTATACACAGTTACGGATATCGGGCAAAAGTCCAAATCAACAAATATTTTCAACAAATGTTGCTAGAACAACAACAGCTATATGCAACAAAATGAACTTCCATTATTCTTTCTACCATTTACAAAAACTAACTTGAAATAGATCATAGACCTAAAAGTAAAATTTGAACTCATCAACCTTAAAAATAATATATCTGGTTATTTTACCAGTAAAATGAGTTTATCTGTCATAGCCAACAGATTACAGTTTGGAAACTGCATGCTATGGCAAAAGGCTTAGGCAAATCCAACAATGAAATGAGAGGAACACCAGTTCATGGGAAAAGGGAGGAAATTGGAGGGGTTGTTTTAGATGAAAGTCCATGGAACAGAGCAAGAGTTCAGCATAGTGATGGTTTCTTGTTAGATGAGTTGCTGGAGTAGTAAATTTATGTTTGAGACACAATGTACATTTCTTCTTACAATTAAAAACTCTTTCCATGTCTTTCCATGACTTCTGTTAGGTTCTGTAATTGACTACTATAGGGGAGAAAGACAATTCCTCTACCATGTAGGTCGTTCTGACTGGTCTAAGAATTGAACTGACGTGAGAAAGAATAGGAGAAAATCAAACTTTGTAACATGTCTTCATGGAAGAAACCCAGGAAGGCTGAGTAATTCTCCAGAATGGCCAAAGTTGTTACCTTAAATACCATCTTCAGCTAAAGGCAAAGGAGAATGCTGGGGTTAGTGGCTTGGGGCTTCAACACAGAGGAAGGCAATTCACATGGAATTGAAAAAGGAAATGTTTAGTACACATAACTTTGATAAGAATGGGCTTAGCAAGGACTCTCACAGCTTACCTGGGGATAGGCCTTCTTTTTTTAATATTTTAGGGACTTAAGCAGAAGGTCAAAGTTTTATTCAGAGTCTTTTGTTCTTAACCAAAGAGACACATTTTGGGGTGGCCAATTCTGATCCCCTACACTACCTTTTCTGCAATTGACCTTGAGCTGTACTGCATGGAACCTCTCCCTTCTGGCTTCCTAACTCCATTTCAAGTAAGGTTTCTTTCTATTGATTTTTACAAACTATAAGGAAGAAAACATAGGAGGAAATCTTGGTTATGTTGGGCTAGGCAAAAATTTATTAGATTCTAAGGAGTTATATTAATATAAATGTCAAAGATGATGTTTCTTCTTTATTCAGTTTTTCAGGACATGAATCTCACATGAATCCCTTTTTCTGGGTGATAAATTATAGAGCCCCAGTGATGATATGAGTGGAATGAGTGACAGATGGCATTTCTGCAGTAGTATAGCAAAGAAGTCTGCTTTGCAGAGTTTAATACAGAAGCCTAGAAAAATTGTCTGGTGCTCTGGAGAAGGATAGGTAGAGTTAGGTTGAAATGTTGCAATATTTTGCCAATCCTGTCTAAGTATCAGGTTTAAGAGAAGAGTGGAATTATAATTTTTGTTCAGGAGGTGATGTCATGTAACCCAAGGAGAAATTTTTGGATGTAGTGGATTTGGAAAGCAAATGCATTGCCCTTCCATCTTATCTCAGTGCAGCCCAGTCCTTTGCTGCTATAGAGCATGGTTAATACAGATTATAAGTCCATTTTGAAGTCAATGTTTGATTTCTGCCAAAAATACTGTGTTTATCGTTGGATGAAAATCATTAAGGCTTGGAAGTATCAATGATTTTATGTCAGTTTTAAATATAAAGTAGGCTCAAACTTATTTTATTTTTGATATTTTATAACCACTTGATAATTAGAAATCATGAAGTCTCAAAAACCATTCAGCATGAAGTCTTGGAATTCCTATATAGCTACGCTTTATTTTTTTAATATGTAGAATACAAAAGGTTAAATTCATGACCTTTCTCTTTCTCATGAACTGTCCAGGACCAGAGGTTGATTTTTGCAAACATTTTTCTGTACCAAGTACTGTGCTAGTTCTTCATACTTTACTTTGTGGTTCTAGAGGCAAGAAACAGAAGGGCAAAAGGAAAAGAAAGTTTATTTTAACTCATGTAAAAGGCCTCTTCCTGAATTTCTCACTGAGCCAGGATCAGAAATATGGTCATCATTTCTCCCATTCTACATTTCTTAAATTCTGCTTAAGTTGATACAGAGCCTCCTGTGTTTGATTCCTCCTGATTTTACCTTCTTATCTCTAAATAATTTCAGACATTCCAGGAAATGCCTGTTACACCTTCACTATAGACCATCAAAATCCTGCAATGACTTTTTAGAACAGCAATGCTGATTGCATCTGAAATTCTCCATTGTAACATTTTACCGTGGTTAGTTAATCTGCTGGCAGAATCCTTAGTTGGATTGCTAGACTTATTCTTCTGGTTATCTACTCCTGTGAAACAAATCACCCCCAAATTTAAAAAGCTTAAAACAACAATTATTTATTTTGCCCACAGACCAACATTTTGTATAGAGCTCAGCAAGGAAGGCTCCTTTTGGCCTGATATTCTGCCATCAGGGGCAGCTAAGTTATACTAGAGGGCCCTTTTTCAAGACGGCTTGCTCACTTATCTAGTAGATTGGTACTAGCTAATGTCTTGGGCCTGTCTGAGAAATCTCGGTTCCTTTCCTTATAGTCTCCTTCATATGGCAGCTTGAGCTTTCTTATGGCATGAAACCTGGTTTTCAAGAGCCGGTATCCCAAAAGACCAAAAGTAGAAGTTTCCACCCCAGCCCTAAAAGTTGGCATGTCATCACTTCTGTCACATTCAATATTCAATAAGTCCCAGATTCAAGGGAAGGGACATAGTATTAAAGAAAAAAATCATTCAGTTTGTTAAAAAAATCATAAGGCAGATTTTATTCAGGGGACTATTGGTATAGAGACCACTACAACAGGGCCTTGCAGTGGGAGAGAGATTGAGCTCAATGTCTAATGCACCATGGGCAAATGGGAGTGTAGGAGTAGTAATTACTAAGAGGAAATATAAATGGTTGTGGGATTTTGGCTTAACCAACCTAACAGGATTCTAGCTGAAGGCTGGGCAGGGGGATCAGACATCACTTGGAGGCTGGTAGGGAATGCAGAACTTAATGGAGTGTGAAAACATATTGAAGACAGGAACCCTAGCTGAACTGATTTAGCAAGATTTTTGCTAAAATTGTACAATGCAGACATGAGCATGGAAGCCCAAAGTTGAGGCCAAGTGGTAAAGATCTCAGAAGAGCTTGATAGAGTTTGGTCAAGGAAGGAATCTTGTCAGTCTCTCCTCTTGTCCAAAGAAAGAGGAGACATTCTTCTTTGCTCACAACAGTATAAGTCCACTTCTTATTTGGTTACATTTTATTCATTAAGGACCAGCTGAACCGTCTTTTGGGACTTGATAGTAGAGAATATTTGCTAAGTGGTGCAAGCAGATAGGCATCCAGTGAGTGAGTTTCTTTAAAAAGAAAAGAAAAACATTAACAGTTCATCTGAGAAGAAAATTTAGCTGAAAATTTGGTATGCAATATTTTAAAATAATAGGTAGATTTATGACTTAACATTAAACCAGAATTATCATAAAGAGCAAGAGAATTAAGACATTCTATAAGCTTCCTACAATTTCTGAAGTACCTATATTGATAATATTCACCTACACAAATATCACCTAGGTACATGTATCTCTTTTTACTCAAACATTTCATGCAAGTTAATATATCATATAAAAATAGGTTTTTAAATTTGGATATGAATTTAAATTGAGATATAACTTTTCAAATTGAGATATAATTAAACTGTGTAAGTTTAAAGTGTACAGTGTAATGATTTGACTGCCGTGTACAGTCAGTCCTCCATATTCTTGGATCCCACATCTGTGGATTCAATCAATTGTGTATTGAAAGGCCTATGAACATTATGTCTGCTCTGGCCACATGCAGACTTTGTTTCCTTGTTATTCTTCCCTAAACAATACAGTATAACTTTTTACATAGCATTTACAAGGTGTTAAGTATTATAAATAATTTAGAGATGATTTGAAGTATAAAGGAGGACGTCCATAGGTTTTATGGGAATATTACATTACTTTATGTAAGAGACTTGAGCATCATGAATTTTAATATGTGCAGAGGTATCCTGGACTCAATCCCTCATGGATACCAAGGGAATGCTGTATTGTGAAATGATTGTCACAATAAATGTAGTTAACATTCATCATCTCACATAGATACAAAAAAAATTTTTTGCCTCGTGATGAGAACTTTTAAAATTTATTCTAACAACTTCAAAACATACAATCCATCAGTGTTAACAATACTTATCATGTTGTATATTATATCTCCATGGTTCTTTATTTATAACTAGAAATTTGTATCTTTTGACCACCTTCATCCAATTCCTCACTTTCTCTTTCCACCTCTGGTAAACAAAAATCCACAAATATGATCTATTTTTCCGAGTTTCTGTGCATTTTTTTTATTTCACATATAAGTGAGATCATACAGTCATTGTCTTTCTCTGTCTGCCTTCTTTCACTTAGCATACTGTTCTCAAAGTCTATCCATGTTTTCACAACTGTCAAGATTTTATTCTTTTTAATGTCTGGATAATATTCAATTGTACGTATATATACCACAACTTACTTATCCATTCATCCATCAAGAGAAACCTAGGTTGTTTGCAAGGCTTGATTACATAAATAATGCTGCATGATCATGGGGATGCAGATATCTCTTCGACCTACTGTTTTCATTTCCCTCAGATATATTTACAGAGATGAAATTGTGAATCATATGGTATATCTACCTTAAAATTTTTGAGGAACTACTATATGGTATCCCACAGTGGCTGTACTAATTTACAATCCGAACAGCAGTGCTCAGGGTTTCTTTCTCTCCACATCTACAGCAGCATTTGTTATCTCTAGTTTTTTGATAACATCCATTCTAACAGGTATGAAGAGATATCTCTTTGTGGTTTCGAATTGCACTTTCCTAATAATTAGTGATGTTAAGCACCTTTACATGTACCTGTTGACCATTCGCATATCTTCTTTGGAAAAATGTGTATTCAAGTCCTTTGCCCCTTTTTAATTCGATTGTTTATTCGCTATCGAATTATGTAAGTTATATTATGAATATTAACCCTATATCAGATATATGGTCGGCAAATATTTTTTCCCATTTCATAGATTGACTTTTCATTTTCTTAATCTTTATTTTTGCTGTGAAGAAGCTTTTTAGCCTGATGTAGCTCCACCTGTTTATTTTTGCTTTTGTCACTTGTGCTTTTGATATCATATCCAAAAAACAATTGTCAAAACACACGTCAGCAAGACTTTTGCCTATGTTTTCTTTGAAAGGCTTTATATTTTCAGGTCTTATATTTAAGTCTTTAATATACTTTGAGTTAATTTTTGTAAGTGATAGAAGATTGGTGTCTAGTTTCTTTTTTTTTTTTTTTGTGAACATTCTTTGTCCCAGTACCATTTGTAGAAGAGACTCTCTTCTCCACTAAGTATTCTCACCTCCTTTGTCAAATACTAGTTGACCATATAGCGTAGGTTTACTTCTGGGGTCTCAATTTTGTTCCATTGTTCTCTGTGTCTATTTCTAGGCCAATACCATACTGTTTGATTATTATAGCTTTGAGGTAGTCATCAGGAAGTGTGATGCCCCTTGCTTTGTTTATTCGCAGAATTTGTTTGGATATTTGGAGTCTTTTGTGGTTTTATGTAAATTTTAATATTATTTTTTTTTTACTTTTTAAAAAATGCCATTGAAATCTTGATAAGGACTATATTGAATACATGGCTTTGGGTAACATGAACATTTTAACAATATTAATTTTCCAACATCTTTCCGTGGGACAGCTTTCCATTTCTTTGTATATTTTTTGATTTATTTTATCCATGTCTTGAGGTAGAGATCTTTCATTTCATTGCCTAAATTTATTTCTAGGTATTGTGTTATCTTTGATGCTATTGTAAATGAAATCATTTTCTGTATTTATTTTTCAGACAATTAGTTATTAGAGTATATAAATGCTACTGATTTTTGTAGTTCAATTTTGTATCCTGCAAATTTACCAAATTCATTTAATACACTAGGTTTTTGGTGAGTCTTTGGGATTTTATTATATAACATCGTGTCATCTTCACATAGAGACAATTTTACTTCTCCCTTTGGAATTTTGATCCCTGTTATTTCCTTTTCTTGCCTGATCACTTCTGATTGGGACTTCCAGGTGCATATTGAATAGGAGCTGTGAGAAGAGTCATCCTTGTCTTGTTTCTGATCTTAGAAGAAAAGTTTACAACCTTTCACCATTAAGTATGTTACTTGTGCACTTATCTTTTATGGCCTTTATGATATGGAGATACTGTTCCTTAATACCTAATTTGTCAGGACTTTTTATGAGAAATAGACGTTAATTTTGTCAAATGCTTTTTCTGCATTTTTTGAAACAATCATAAATATTTTTCTTTTATGCTGTTAATGTGATGTATCACATTTATTGGTTTGCAGATGTGGAAACATTCTTGCATCCCAGAGACAAATCCTACTTAATTATAGTAAATGACTCTTTTGATGTGTTGTTGAACTCACTTTGCTAGAATTTTATGGAGAATTTTTAACCTATATTTATTAAGGTTACTGGCCTGTAATTCTTGTCTTATAGAGTCCTTGCCTGGCTTTTGTGTCAAATTACAGCAGGGGTCATAAAATGAGTTTGGGAATGTTCCCTCCTCTTTGATTTTGGAAGAGAGTTTGAGAATGTTTGGTGTAAATTCTTGTTTGGTAAACTTCACACTGAAATCATCAGGTTTGGCCTTTTGTTCACTTGGACACTTTTTTTTTTTTTTTTTTTTTGGTGAGGAAGATTTGCCCTGAGATGACACCTGTGCCTATGCTCCTCTATTTTTTGTATATGGTATGTCCCCATAGTATGCCTTTATGAGTGGTGTGTAGGTCCACACACAGGATCTGAATCCTTGCACCCTGGACCACTGAAGTAGACCTCACAAACTTAACAACTATACCACCAGGCCGGCCCCTTCACTTAGACACTTCTTATTACTGATTCAATCTCCTCACTAGTTGTTGGCCTGTTCAGAATTTCTATTTCTTTCTGATTAAGTTTTAGTATGTCATATGGGTCTACAAATTTTTTGTCTTCTAAGTTGTCCGCTTTTTTACAAATAGTTATGTGTAGTAACTTCTTATGGCCTTTGTATTACTGTGGAATAAATTGTAATGTCTTTTCCTTTGTTTATAATTTTATTCATATGGTTCTTTCTTTTTTATGTGTTATTCTGGCTAAAGGCTTATTAATTTTTATTTTTTCAAAGAATTATTTCTTGATTTTGTTAATTGTTTGTATCTTTTTCTGTTGTACATTTCACTTCATCTGCTCTGATTTATATTTCCTTCCTTCAGCTAACTTTAGGTTCAGTTTTTTGTGTTTTTTTTTTTCTATTTATTTGGGGTATAGTGTTATGTATTTTATTTGAGATCTTTTTGTTCTTAACGTAGGGGTTTATTGCTGTGAACATCCCTCTCAGAACTGCTTTTGCTACATTAAATGGTTTGGTAATTATAATTCCACATTTGTTTATATCAAGATACTTTTTTATTTTCCTTTAATTTCTTTTTCTGATCCATTGGTTGTTCAAGAAAGTATTTTTTAATTTCCATGTATATAGAAGTTTCCCAGTTTTCTTTCGTTATTGTCTGGTTTCATACCATTGTGGTCAGAGCAAATACTACATACTATTTCGATTTTTTTATTTTACTAAGACTGGTTTTGTGGCCTAACATGTGGTCTATCATAGAAAGTGTTCCACATGCACTTGAGAAGAATGTGTATTCTACTGTTGTGATAAAATATTATGTATATTTTGTTAGGTTTATTTGGTCTATAGTGTCCAAATCATTCTTTCCTTATGATTCTTTGTCTGGATAATATATCCATCATTAAGAGTAGGATGTGAACATCCAACTATTATTGTATTATTTCTTATTTCTACTTTTAGCGTTTTTGCTTAAAATTTGTTTGAAGTATCTTTTTCCACCCCTTCACAGTCTATGTGTATCCTTAAGGCTAAAATGAGTGTCTTGTAGGCAGCATATTGTTAGATATTGTTTTTTATCTACTCAGCCGTTCTCTGTCTTTTGGTTGGAGAATTTCATCTGTTTACATTTAAAGTAAGTATTGATAGGTAAGAACTTTGTGTCATGATTTTTATGCTAATTTAGAGTTATTGTGTAGATCTATTGTTTCTTCTTATACTATTCTCTTTTTTGTGTGTTTTGATGTTTTTTGGTATCGTTATGTTTTATTTCTTTATTGTGTTTTTTTGTGTAATTACTAGTTTTTCACTTGGGGTTACCATGAAGCTTATGGAAAATAACTTAGACAATCTATCTAAAACTGATCACAACTTAACTTTTATAAAACTTCTAAATTTTGCATGGTTATTTCTCTTTCCCTCATATTTTAGGTTATGAACTGTACAGTTTACATATTTTTCTATTGTGTATTCAGTAACAAATTATTGTAGTTATGGGTTTTTGTTTGTTTTTTAAGTTTTAAGCAGGAGTTTTAAGTGAACTACACACCACCATTACCATAATACAGAATCTAACTTTGACTATATGATTACCATTGTCAGTAACTTTTATGCTATCTTCTTATGTCTGTATGATGTTTGTCAGTCTTCTTTACTTCCACTCAAAGAATCCCATTAGCATTTCTTGGAAGGTAGATGTAGTGGTGTCAAACTCCCTTAGATTTTGTTCATTTGAGACAGTATTTTTCTCTCTTTTATTTCTGAAGAACATCCTTGCTAGGTAGACTTTGTGGCTGATAGTTTTCTTTCTTTTAATACAGTAGTCCCCGCTTGTCTGTGAGTGATACATTCCAAGACCCCAGTTGATGTCTGAAACCATACAGAGTACTAAGCTCTACATATCCTATGCTATTTCTGTACATAATATCTAGGATAATGTTTAATTTTTAATTTAGGCACAGTAAGAGATTAACAACAATAACTGTTAGTAAAATGGAACAATTTAAGCAATATACCATAACATAAGTTATGTGAATGTGGTCTCTTTCTCTCAAAATGTCTTATTTTACTGTACTCACCCCTCTTCTTGTAATGAAGTGAAATGATACAAAGCCTAAATGATAAGATGAAGTGAGGTGAATGATATAGGCATTGTGACACAGCATTGTTTTTGGACCATTGTTGACTGTGAGGACCAAAACTATCAAAGCAAAACCATGGATGAGGGGGGACTACCATATTTTGAACATAGCATCCATTCTCTCTTGGCCTGAACTGCATTTGTTGAGAAATCCATGTCTGGTCTTATAGGCTTTCCTTATTTATAACTTGTCTTATTTCTCTTGCTGCTTTCAAAATGTGTCCTTTGTCTTTAATTTTTGACTATTTAATTAAAATGTGTCTTGGTGTATTGATATTTAAGTTCAACTTATTTGGGTCTTGTGGGCTTCATGGGTCTAAATGTCGATGTCTCTTACATTTGGGATGTTTTCAGTCATTTTTGCTTTAATATGCTTTCTGTTCTTTTATTTTTCTCTTCTGTTTCTGGACTTTTCATATTACAGATAGTGCTTCTTTTGATAGTGTCACATAAGTCCTCTAGGTTTTCTTGACTCTTTCTCATTCTTTTTTTTTTTTTTTTTGCAAGTCTTGATAATTCAAATGTTCTGTCTTCTATATAATTGACTTTTCTGCTTGATGGGGTCTGCTTCCAAGACTCTCTATTGGATTCTTTAGTCATTTTACTTTCCAGTTTTAGGATTTCTGTTTGTGTTTGATGGTTTCTATTTCTTTGTTAAATGTATTTTTTTCATGTGTTGTTTTTCTAATTTTGTTTAGTTGTATAATTATTCTTGTAGTTTACTAAACTTCTTTTGGGAGATTATTCTGAATTCTTTGACCATTTATTGATCTCCATTTCTTTAGGATCAGTTATTGTAGCTTTATTAACTTCTTTTGGTGGGGTCATATTTACCTGATTTCTCATGATCCTTCATTCTTACATTTGTTCTGCACATTTGCATAAGCATTCAACACCTCCAGACTTTACAGGTTCACTTAGGGGAGATAGTTTTTAACCAGTCAGCTCAGTTTGAGTTTCTAGAAGTGTCTGCTTAATATCCTTGGGCACTTGCTTGCTTGCTATTTGAGTCTATCTCTGTGTGAGGCCACTGCCTGGGCTCTTAGGTTGGGGAGTGGGTGCCACTGGCTAACTACAGTTACATAGGACTTATTGCTTGGTTTCCTTCCCAAGTAAGGCTGTAGCAGGGGCTCCACAGTTGCCTGAGTTCCTCAGGTCAGACTTCTTAGATTGTTGGGTCGGGTACTACATTCAGTAGTAGGTTGGGCTATGAATTAGCTTATCTGTCCTCTCAGAGATGAAGAATGGGATCCATGGCCTGGATAGCTTATTGTTTGATGACCCAAATCAAGAAAGACTGTGTACAGAATTCTCTGGCCAGATGGAGTACACTGGTTTTGCTCTGCATGTGAGGAAAGCCATGGGCTGTGCTCTCAGTTCAAGTACCACAATAAGCAGGGCACTGTAAGCAGATGAGCTATGCAGCTTCTCACATGCTGTAGTGAAATTCCCTGTCAGGTGCGCTGAAGGCTGTATTCAGCAAAGAACAGGTCTATGAATTAGTTTTCCTGCATGAGTAGACTGGGAGAACTTGCTCCAAGAATGACAAAGTTCTTTGTCGGTCTTGACTGAAGCCAGGCTATACCCCAAGTTTCTGCTTAAATGGGGACATTGGATGTGCTCTGCAGATGACCAGCACTGCCTGCAAAAACTTTCTGCTAGAGTACTGCTGGACTATACAGCTTTCCAGGTGTTCCAGCCAGGCTTTCTTGTTGGGAGGGGCAAGGATCTATACTTAGCAGTAGGCTGGGCTGTAAATTAGCTCCTGTGCCTGGGGAAAACAGAAAGGCCAACTCCAACCCTCCCAAATATTTCTGATCTGGCTTTCTTGTCAGGCAGGGCTAGGAGGTACACTCAGCAGTGGGCTGGATTTGACCCTACTCTTCTGCCTGGAGTGGGAAGAGCTGACTCCAGTCAAAGAGATTCTTTCTTCAAGTACCTGAGTCAGGCAAACCTGTGCCCTGCAGAGTTCCCTAGTCTAACTGTGCCACCATCTTTGCTGTGAAGATGAGCACGGCCATGGGTTGGGACTAGAGTTGAGTGATATGGGAAGGAAACTTGTCTGCCCAGATCCAAGTGCTGATTGCTGCAAGCGTCTCTTTGCATTTTTATCACAATTAAATTTCCAGTGCACAAGAAGTGCTCGTTCCCCATGAGGCAAGATTGGCGTGGAAGCTTCCAAGAAATGACCTACAACAGAGGTGCACCTGGATGTCTACTTTGAGCTCTCTTTTTTCGCTGGAGAAATCATAGGCTCAGAGAGACCACTTCATGTTGTGCTGTGCCAGCCTGGGAGAAGGAGATGTGGTCAGTATGTAACTAGTCCTCTTATCCTTCTAATTCAGTCTCTCTTGATCTCTGTGCTGCAGGGGTATGCTTCAGCCTTACGCTGATATTTTAGTATTTTCTCAGTTGTGTCTTGTTCATTAATAGCTGTTAATTGTTCTTCTTGTAAAGGGGAATAAAGTCAAGAATGACCTATGTCATCTTAATAACATAACGTCTACAACATATAAAATGAATTTTTAAAAATATTTCTCCCAAAAAAATTTTGTCTTTTTATGGTTAACTGGTATTTTATTGTACATATATACCATATATTCTTTATCCATTCATTAGTTGATGTGCACTTGGTTGCTTCCACATCTTGGCTATTGTGAATAATGCTGTAATGAACATAGGGATGCATAACTCTCTTTTTTGTTATGAAGATTTCTTTTCCTTTTTCTGCCAAAGCCCCCCAGTACATAGTTGCATATTCTTCATTGTGGGTCCTTCTAGTTGTGGCATGTGGGACACTGCCTCAGCATGGTTTGATGAGCAGTGCCATGTCCGCGCCCAGGATTCGAACCAATGAAACACTGGGCCACCTGCAGCAGAGCGCGTGAACTTAACCACTCGGCCATGGGGCCAGCCCGCATAAGTCTCTTTAAATTGTTGATTTCATGTTCTTTGGATAAATACTGCATAGTTATATCTGGGTTATATGGTATTTCTATTTTTAATTTTTTAAGAATTATCCATACTGTTTTCCATACTGACTGCACCAGTTTGCATTTCCACCAGCAGTGTAAGAGGGTTTCCTTTTCTCCACAACCTTCCCTATGTTTATTTATTGTCTTGTTTATTATAGCCATTCTAATGGGGATAAGGTGATATCTTGTAGTTTTTATTTTAATTTCTTTGATGATTACTGACATTGAGCATCTTTTCACTTGCATATTGGCTGTCTGTATACCTTCTTTGGATAAATGTCTGTTCATATCCTCTGCCCATTTTTTAGCACATTGTTTGTTTTTTTGTTGTTGAGTTATGTGAGTTCTTTATGTATTATGGAGATTAACCCTTTCTCAGATATATGATTTGAAAATATTTTCCCCCAATTCATGGGTTCTATTTTTGTTTTGATCCTGGTTTCCCTTGCCTTGTAGAAGCTTTTTAGTCTGATGAAGTTCCACTTGTGATTATTTCTTTTGTTTCCCTTCTCTCAGTAGACATGGTATTTGAAAAGATCATTTTGAGACTGATGTCAAAAAGTATACTGTCTGAATTTTCTTCTAGAAGTTATATGGTTCCAAGTCTTACCTTTAAATCTTTGTTCCATTTTGAGTTTATTTTGTGTATGACATAATATATGGTCTACTTTCATTCTTTTACATTTTCCACTTACATTCTTTTACATTCTTTCACTAGTTTTGCAAATGTAATTTATTGAAGAAACTTTCATTTCTCCATTGTAATTTCTTAGCTACTTTGTTGAAGATTAGCTGTGCATAGATGTGTGGTCTTATTTCTGGGCTTTCAATTCTGTTCCATCGATCTGTGTGCCTGTTTTTGTACCATGCCATGATGTTTTGACTAGCATGGCTCTGTAGTATATTTAAAGTCAGGGATTGTGATGCCTCCAGCTTTGCTCTTTTTTCTCAATATTTCTTTAGCTACTTGGGGTCCTTTGTTGCCCCAAATGAATTTTAGGTTCCTTGTTCTATTTATATGAACAATTTCATTCAAATTCTACTTGAAATTTCATTGAATGTATAGATTGCTTTAGGTGTTATGGACGTTTTAACTATGTTTGTTCTTCCAATCTGTGTGCATAGACTATCTTTCCATTTCTCTATGTCATCATCAATTTCTTCCACTAATGTCTTATAGTTTTCATTGTATAGGTCTTTCACCTCCTTTGTTAAATTTATTCCTAGATATTTTATTCTTTTGTTGTGATTGTAAATAGGATTGTGTTCTGGAGTTCTCTTTCTGTTAATTAATTATTAGAGTATAGAAGTGCAACTGATTTTTGTAAGTTGATTTTGTACCTTGCAAATTTCTGTAACTGTTGATTATTTCTAATAGTTTTCCAATGGATATTTTAGGATTTTCTATATATGAAATCGTGTCATCTACAAATAGGGAAAGTTTCATTTCTTCATTGCCTATTTGGAATCCTTTCATTTCTTTTTCTTGTCTAATTGCTCTGGCCAAAACCTCCAGTACAATGTTGAATAAGAGTAGTGAGAGTGGGCACTCAGGTCTTATTCCTGTTCTCAGAGTGATGGCTTTTAGTTTCTCCACATTGAATACCATGTTGGCTGTGGGCTTGTCATATATAGCCTTTATTATGTTGAGGTACTTTCTTTCCACGCCCATGTTATTTAAAGTCATTTTTATCATAAATGGAGACTGGCTCTGTCAAATGCTTTCTTTCCAACTATTGGGATCATTGTGTGTCTTTTTTTCCTCATTTTGTTAATGTGATGTATCACATTGACTGATTTGTGGATGTTGAACGATCTTTGTGTCTCTGGTATGAATCCCACTTGATCATAGTATATGATCTCTTTAATGTATTGCTGTATTCAGTTTGCCAGAATTTTGTTGATGATTTTTGCATCTATGTTCATCAGTGATATTGGCCTGTAATTTTATTTCTTTGTGTTGTCCTTGACTGGGTTTGGTATCAGAGTGATGTTGACTTCTTAGAATGTATTAGGAAGTGTTCCATCTTCCTCAATTTTTTGGAATAGTTTGAGCCTCCTCTATTATAACCTATCCTCTAGGTTATAAATCTTCGAATGTTTGGTAGAATTCCCTAGGGAAGCCATCTGGTCCAGGACTTTTATTTGCTGGGAGTTTTTGTATTACTATTTCAGTCTCTTTACTCATGATTGGTCTTTTCAGATTCTCTAATTCTTGATTCAGTTTTGGCAGGTTGTAAGACTAAAAATTTATCCATTTCTTCTATATTGTCTGATTGGTTGGCAGATAGTATTCCATACTGCTTTTTTATAATCTTTTATATTTCTGTGTTATTCATTGTAATTTCTCCTCTGTTATTTCTTTCTTTTTTTTTCAAGTTAAGATTGGCCCTAAGCTAACATCTGTTGCCAATCTTCCATTTTTTTTCCCTTCTTCTCCCCAAAGCCATCTAGTACACCATTGTGTATTCTAGTGGTAGGTCCTTCTTGTTCTGCTATGTGAGATACTACAACAGCATGGCCTAATGAGCATTGCTAGGTACATGCCTAGGATGTGAACTGGTGAATCCATGAGACTATGAAACTGAGTGCACAAACATAACTGCTCAGCCATGGGCCAGGTCCTCTTTCATTTCTAATTTTATTCATTAGAACCTTCTCTCTTTTTTTCTTACTGAGTCTGGTTAAGGGTTTTCCAGTTTTGTTGATCTTCTCAAAGAAACATCTATTTCTTCATTGATCAATTCTACTGACTTTTTTTTTGTTTCAATTTCACTTATTTCAGCTCTATTTTTTTATTATTTTCCTCTTTCTACTGCCTTTGGGCTTTGTTTGTTCTTTTTCTAATTCTGTTAGATGTAGGTTAAGATTGCTTATTTGAGATTTTTCTTGTTCATTAAGGTAAGACTGTATTGCAATGAATTTCCCTCTTAGGACTGCTTTTGCTGCATCCCATATGAGTTAGTATGGTGTATTTTCATTTTCTTTTGTCTCCAGATATTCTTTGATTTCTTCTTTAATTTCCTCAATGATTCATTGGTTGTTCAGTAGCATGCTGTTTAGTCTCCACATCTTTATCCCTTTCTTAGTTCTTTTCTTGTAGTTGATTTCTGTTTTCATAGCATTATGGTTGGAAAAGAAGCTTGATATTACTTCAGTCTTAGATTTATTGAGGCTTGTCTTATTTCCCAACATATGGTCTATCCTGACAATGTTCCATGAGCACTTGAGAAGAATGTGTAATCTGCTGTTTTTGGATAGTGTTCTATTTGTGTCTAATAAGTCCATCTGGTCTAGTTTTTTGTTTAATTCCACAATTTCCCTGTTGACTTTCTGTCTGGATAATCTATCCATTGGTGTAAGTGGGATGTTGAGGTCCTCTACTATTATTGTGTTGTTGTTAATATCTCCTTTTAGATTTGTTAAATAGTTGCTTTTTGTACTTTGGTGCTCCTGTAATGGGTACATGGATATTTATATATTATATCTTTTGGTGAAGTGTCTCCTTCTTCATTATATACTGCCCCCTCTGTCTCTTTTTACCTGTTTTATCTTGAAGTCTGCTTTCCCTAAGTACAGCAATACCTGCTTTCTTTTCTTTACCATTAGCTTGGAGTATTTTCTCCATCCCTTGACTCTGAGCCTGTGTTTGGCTTTGGAGCCGAGATGTGTTTCCTGGAGGCAGCATATTGTTAGGTCATGTTTTTTAATCCATCCTGCCACTCTGTGTCTTTTGATTGGAAAATTCAATCTATTTAAATTTAGAGGAATTATTGATATATGAGGGTCTAATGCTGCCATTTTAGTGCTCATTTTTCAGTTCCTCTGCATTTCCTTTTTTTCTCATCATGTGTATTTCAGACCACCAACTCAGTTAGGTAGTTTTCTATGCTGGTTTTCTTAGTTTTCTTCTTATTTATCATTTTTATTTCGCTTATAAGTATTTTTTTAGTGGTTACCATGAGTTTTGTATAAGAAAATCTCATAGATGAGATAGTGTATTTTCTGATACCCTCTTATTTCCTTAGACTCAGCCAGTTCTATCTCCTTCTGCTTCTCCTTCTAAGTTTTTGTTGTCACACCTTATTCTATCTTGTGTTGTGAGTTTATGGTTAAAATGATAAGACTATATTTATTATTGGTGTTTTCCTTTCCTTTATCTTTAATGTTATAATATAAGTTATGACAGCTAACCTGATCTGATAGCTGCAATTTTCTGATTTTGTCTGCCTGTTTATCTCCTTCCTCAGGGTTTTGTAACCCCTTTCTTCCTCTTTCAGGTTTGAGGACCTTCTTGAGGATTTCTTGTAGGGAGGGTCTTATAATAATGAACTCTCTTAACTTTTACTTTTCAGGCAAAGTTTTAATTTCTTTATTATGTCTGAAGTATATTTTCACTGGATACAATATTCTTGGCTGAAAATTTTGTCTTTCAGACTTTTCAATATATTATTCCACTCTCTCCTAGCCTGTAAGGCTTCTGCTGAGAAATCTGCTGAAAGCCTGATAGAGATTCCTCTCTAAGTTATTTTCTTCTACCTTGCTGCCCTTAATGATTTTTCTTTGTCATTGACTCTTGCCAGCTTTACTACTATATGCCTTGCAGAACATCTTTTTACACTGGTATATTTTGGAGATCTATTAACTTCTGTCACGTGTAGTTCCAGCTCCTTCCCCAGGTTTGGGCAGTTCTCAGGTATTGTCTCTTTGAACAAACTTTATGCTCCATTCTCTTTCTCTTTCTCCCTCTCGGATGTCTATAATTCTTATGTTGCATTTCTTAACTCAATGGGATATTTCTTGGAGACTTTCTTTATTTCTTTTTAGTCTTAGCTCTCTCTCACCCTCTGTCTGAAGCATTTCTATATTTCTGTCCTCCAGACTTCTAAATCTGCCCTCCCCCATAATATTAGCTGTACTGTTGAGGTATTCTAGATTTTTCTTTACCTCACCCATTGAGTTTTTCATCTCCAACATTTCTGATTGGTTATACTTTGTAGTTTCAATCTCTTTTGTGAAGTAGCTCCTGAACCCATTGAATTGTCTATCTGCACTACTTTTTAACTCTAGTTTTTTAGTGATAGCTATTTTGGAATTCTCTCTCATTTGGCTTATAGATTTCTGCATCTTCAGGATTGATTTCTGGGTACTTGTCATTTTCCACAATTCTGGAGATATAGTGTATCTTTTCATACTGCTTGATGGCATGAATTTGTGCCTCTGCATAGATATATAATTTGGTTGCGGCTTCCACCTGCCACCACCATGGGGATGGGGCAAGAGCTGTGTAATCTGAGCCCATCTGTATCCCCATCAGCTGTGCCTGTCTCATCCTGGGCCACTCCTTGGGATCACAGCAGCTTTGTGGGGTCTCCTACCAACTGGGAAAACAATCACATGGGGCCTCTGGGCTGCTATTGCTTGTCCCCATAGTCCCACCCAAATGCACGCCCCACTTTGGGACTACAGTGGTACTATGGGCATTTATAGCACCAGGAGCTCATTTGCCTACACTTGCAGCTCTGCTGCCATCTGGTCCTAGGTTGTATCAGCTATTGCTCTTGGTGAGTGGGCCCTCCCTGTTGGATATGAGCCAGAGCTACTCCGTGGGACTGGGGTGGGATTTCAGACTCCCCGCTCAGTCAACAGAGTGATCATATCGGGCTTCAGGTTTGCTACTACCTACTCCCACAGTCCCACTGAGGCACACACACACACCCTCAGGGCCACAGGGGTGCTATGAGCACTTCAGTTGAGAATGCACTCACACATGGGTACTGGGCTGCCTGGGTGCTGGATTTCTCACCTATCACCATCACTTCCTCAAGAGTAGTACATCCACCTTCAGATGTATTGTAGCATGGGTCTATTGGGTGTCCTGAGGTACTGTGTGGGTATCCCCCACTGACTAATGAATGTCCATTTAGTTATAATTTGGAAGCTGGGAGGCAAAGGGAATAGCTCACTCTACCACATTGCTGATATCTCTCCTCCCCTGCATACTTTTTATAACAAGTTGTTTTTCTTTACCTCTATGGTTTCTATTAGTTTCACTTACAGTTATTGATTAAAATTTTCAATCATTAGTAACCTTTCTTTCATAGAGAAAACTATGAGGCAAATGGGGATTGTCTGTCACAAACTAGGATTCTATATAAGCAAAGTAGCAAATTTTATAATATACCACTTCACTATTCTTACAAGCATGTAGTGTTTCCTCATAGAACAATTTCTCATGTTTATTAACAGACACTAATATCTTTAGTTTCTCTATATTGTATAAAAAATAAGATGACAAAAATATACAAATTTAAGCTAATGTTCAGTAGTGAATTTTTTAGTAATTTTTTTAAAATTAAGGAATGATTTAGATATTTAATAAATATCTGTTACTTAACTTAGCATAACTCTGAAGTTGCAACTAGCCACAATGATTTTGGAAACTTCTTTTTGGCAGATGTATTATAACACCAAACAAGGCTAGTCATTATCTCAAGTTATTTTCCTGTTAGCTATTTTTAACCTTATTTTATTAGTAAAGCAAAGTAAAATAAAAATGCATACTCATATTACTTAGAGCTTTTAACATAGAAGACACAGCTGTTTTTATTAAACTGACAATATTAAATTAGTCTTAATTGCTGAGTATTTACCAAGTCACATAAACTTGAAAAGCATTTGGGTTAATTTTTAGATTTATGAGAATTTTGGCATATTTAATTCATGTAATTGCTGATTTATCTCCAAGTCAGTTGGATAGAACACTTTTAGGTGATTTTATAAATTGATTTGAGAATATCATCTGGAATTATTAAATATCACATACACGTAACATACATATATATACACAGACATTACCATGACGGAGTAAAACAGAGTTAGTAACACAATCTCACTGGCTTATTTCTATTTTATTTTTTATCCAAGTTGTGTCTCTGACAGACAGAACATGTTAAAATTACCTACTGAATACAAGGGCTAAGCATTTTTTTAAACCAATACTTGTGGAGAAGACTCTTATGACTTTCTTTTTCTCTCATATGTAATCTTAAGGAGGTTGTTCACTTCCTTTCAGACTGCAGAGACACCTAGTAGCCCTGTGAATGTGTCCAAATTTATCTGAGTGAATAAAATATCTAGTCTATTTCTTACTAGATGTTTTTTCAGCCTTGGGTGATTGCTTTTGGGATTCTTAAATCTTTAGACAGGAACCCAAAGTTCAAGTGACTGTAGGTTGAGGGGCTGGAATGAGAAAGGAAAGGTCTGAGAGGGATGGAGAGAGCAATCTCAGGGGTTTGAAGAGGGGTAGATCAAAGGATTCAAGGAAACTGCAGGAAGGTTGAAGGTGGTAAAAGGAGGAATGAGGAGTGGAAGCAAGGGGAAGGAAAAGTCTTAGAGGATCCAGTTTGGGGAGATCTTATGTTTTCCAAAGAGGTCACTGATGTTCCAAATTATGCAAATCACCCCAACAGGAAAGAAAATAGGTTTTACACGGAGACTCAAGAAAGAGGTTTAAGCTGACTGAGATGTTCCCGTGGGAGAAGCAGGATCAAATAGAATGGAGAGGACTTACAAGAAGCCTGGAAAACATATTCTAACCTAAGTAGAGGAGAGGGTTGCCACTAAAAGAGCCACAAAGAATTTTCCAGCCCAGGGCTAGCCCAGGAATTAGTCAATAAATCATCTCACTTCAGACAAAGAGCCAATAAGAAAGACTTCTAGTCCAGCAGTTACCTTTGAAATAAAGAAGCCTTAAATTCTAACCCAGCTTCTTTCAAACAGAGAACCTAGGATTCTAGCCTGGCCTCTGTTTGTCTAGGACTCTAACATAGCTTCTAGTTTTTATGAAGAATCTTGAGAATAAAAATGTGTCCTTACCAGCTTCAATAGATATTTCTACTGAACAAAGATTCAGTAGTCATATTTGCCAAGGGATCCCCAGTCAATCAATCAGTCATGAAGACAAAAGCTTGAAAGCTGAACACCTGAGGTCCTGGGTGAGAGGTCTGAAGTCCAATGATGAATCTGATTGTATCTGAGGGACGTTATAGAAGAAATTATTCATGACACTTCTTAAATAACTTAAAGGAAAACTTTATTCATGAGAGACAATTGTGGTAGGTATAAGGAATATGGCACTAGTGTTTTGCAGTTGATGGAGACAGATTGAGCTTAACTCTGAGTGTGGTAAGAAAAAGGGAATTTATAGTCAAGAAGAAGAGTCTGCATCAGTGGATGGAAAATTACTAAGAGGAAACATCACAGGTAAGGAGGAATTCTTTCTAAACAAGCATAACAGGATTCTTACTGAAGGTCAGGGTGATCAGACATCAATGGGGAAGAGTGGGTGATGAGCGACCTGATGAGATATTGAGTGTGATGAGATATCAAGGATACAAGATTCTAGCTAAACTGACTTATCAGATCTTGCTAAAATTGGACAATGCAGAGATGGACATGGCAGCAGAAAAGTTGAGGTCTAGCTGAAAAGAGCTTAGAAGAGCATGAATAGAGTTTTGTTAAGGAGAGAATATTTGTCAGTAAATTTTACTATTTAATGGGAAAAGTGTTAAAGAGTCTGTAGCCATTTTTTTTACTACCACACAAATTCATTGCTAAGGCAATTAAAATCTCCAGCCTTCTTATTTGAGAATCAATAGCATGTACCTGAAGAGCAAGTAAGTTCTGCCTTCTATGCATATTTTTTTCTTATTGGTCCTGAGCTAATATCTATTGTCAATCTTCTTCTTTTTGCCTGAGGAATATTGGCCCTGAGCTAATATCCATGGCAATCCTCATCTATTTTGTTTGTGGGATGCCACCATGGCATGACTTGATGAGTGTTGTGTAGGTTCACGCCTGGGATCCAAAGCTGTGAACCCCAGACTACTGGAGAAGAGTGAGTGAACTTAACCACTACTCCACCTGGCCAGCCACATCTATCTATAATTTTAAAAAGACCTTAATTAAAGATAAGGCATACTCATGCCTTAGTAGAAGAAAGGTTTCTTTGGTAAAAAAAAAAAAAAAAGTTGACATTGTAATGATATTCTCTATGTTATTCATATGGGGATTAAGTTTTCTGAAGGAAAATAGGCCAAAGAGTTTAATCTTTTTTGGTTAAACAATCTTAGGTTATTCCAGTGATCAGGAAACTTTTTCTGCAAAGGACAAGATAGTAAATATTGTAAGCTTTGGTGGTCACATGTAGTCTCTCTTGCTATTATTCTTCTTTGTCAGTTGCATCTCTCTGGCTGTTCTTCCATAGTAACATTTCCCTCTAACTGTCTTCTGCCTCCTTCCCCTGTGATTATATTAAGCCTACCTAGATAATTCAGGAAAATCTCCCAATTATAAGATTAGCTGAGAGCAACTTAATTTTATTTCCATTTTTAATTACTTTTGCCATGTAAACTAACATATCCACAGGTTCTAGGGATTAGAATGTTGACATATTTGGGAGCCATTATCCTACCTATCACAGCATTCTTAGCTCATGGGTCATATGAAAAAAAGCAGTGGACCATAGTTTGTTAACGTCTAAGCTACACAATTCCATGCTGTCCAATTGATTTATTTCCACATTTAATGGAATGTTCACAAAAGACTTAAGTTTAACTCCTTGGAACCCTACATGTAGAATTTTTTCGGTTCCTCTTGTCCTGAGTTTGGCTTCAGACTGTTTCCAGCTACAGCAAAGAGCACACAAGAACATAACTGAATGTTATCAAAACTCATTTTCAGAACATGGCAACTTGAAAAAAACTTTTTTTCCTGTAGTTATTCTACTTGAAGTTGTGTATAAACATTTACTGACTCGCATATACTATTGAATGGTATCCTATATGTAGAGCTGCTTTTAAATTTTCTTTGGAAATAATTAGTTCTTTTAATAAAATAATTTTATTAGGCATAACTGGCTTCTGATAGTGGGTGAAGAGTAATTATTCATGTGCCTCAATTGGAATTTTATAAGGATCACTGTGTTTCTTTTTTGTTTTATTTATTTACTTGGTGAGGAAGATTCACCCTGAGTTAACATCTGTTGCCAATCTTTTTTTGCTTGAAGAAGATTTGCCCTGAGCTAACACTTGCACCAATATGAGTGTGGAAGGAGAGGAGGGGTGGAGCAAAATGATGGGGTGAGCTGACCCTGGATTCTCTCCCCTCCAAAATACAACAAAAGATTGGAAGAAGTGAATTTCAGAGAATAAACATAATGCCAGCTCTTTAGAGACCTACAATACCAAGAAGGCAGAGATCATAAACCTAGCTTTACCTCTTTGGAGGCGCTGGAACAGTAGGAGAGAACATCGCTCCCTCCCCTAGAGTCTGTGATGGCTGCCGTGCGGGTTGGGAAGGAGCGGAGGAGACGTGCATGACCGGGGATCATCCAGGACTCCAGCCGCTGATTCAGTGGAGACCTGCTGACAGGGGGGAAAGCTTTCATCCACGGGGACCCTATAAATCAAGAGCCTTGGGAGACCAGAGAACAGAACTGATCTGAACCCAGACCGGGGCGTGTGAGTAACAGCCCCTCCCCCCCGGCAAAGCCAGTGGGCGCAGCCATCTTGCCCCAAGGTGGAGAGCTAACACGCAGCTCTTGACCCCCATCTAGTGGCGAGAGGCTGTAACTGCAACCGAATTCTACCACCATGCCAAAAAACCACTCCTCTACCATCCAGCAATTTATAAAAGCCCCAGACCAGAAGGAAAACAATAAAAACATAGAATTAAGTCCTGAGGACTTGGAATTAGGTAAACTAAGTGATAATGAATTCAGACAGCTATAATCAAAAAACTCAATGAGGTAGAGAGAAAGATAGAGAAAACTGAGTTCTGGAGTTACTTCACAAAAGAGATTGAAATCATAAAGAAGAATCAAACAGAATTACTTGAGATGAAAAACACAGTGGACCAGATAAAACAGAATACGGATTCCCTGAATGCCCATGTAGACACCATAGAAGAGCAAATTAACATAATTGAAGATAGACAGGCTAAATGGCTCCAGACAGAGGAAGAAAGAGAACTAAGAGTTTAAAAAAATGAGGAAAATCTCTGAGAGATAATGGATTCAATGAGGAGTAAGAACATAAGGATCATAGGAATTCCCAAGAATATGGAAAAGGAAAATGGAGCAGAAAGTGTGCTTAACAAAATTATTGAAAAGAACTTCCCAAATCTAGGGATCGATGGAGAAATGTGTGTAGAGGAAGGTTTTAGATCTCCTAGATTTGTCAATGTAAAAAGAGCTACCCCAAGACACATAGTAGTAAAATTTGAAAAAAGGAAAGATAAGGAAAGAATACTCAGGGAAGTAAGAAAAAAAAAAGAGAATAACCTGTAAAGGAGCCCCATCAGACTGTCAGGGAATTTCTCTACAGAAACATTACACGCTAGGAGAGAGTAGAGTGACATATTCAAAGCTTTAAAGGATAAAAATCTTCAGCCAAGAATACTCTATCCAGCAAGAATTTCCTTCACATATGAGGGAGAAATTAAATCTTTTCCAGACAAACAAAAGTTAAGGGAATTTATAACCAAAAGCCCACCATTACGAGAAATCCTCAAGAAGGCTCTCATACCTGAAAAAAGAAAAAAGGGAGAAAGGGGACACAATCCACAGACTAGGGAGACCGATGGATAGAACCAGAACAGGATAGCAAATATTCAACTATAGCATTAGGGTAAAAATAAGGAAACTACCAAAACAAGGACGATCTTAGCACTCTAACTACAAATTAATAAGACTAGTTGGAATAAAAAATGAAAACAATTATTTAGGAGGGAAAGAGCAAAGTGTCTAAATCAGTATTGGTCGAGTAAGTAAGAGACCACCAGAGAATAGACTATATTATACACGAGATTCTAAATACAAACTTCAAGGTAGACACTAAAATAAAGTACAGAACAGAGTCACAAGTCATAAATAAGGAAAAATCCAAGAAACCCAGCATAAGAAATTGCAGTATTAAATGGGTAGTTTAAAGCAAACAGGAAAAGAAATGCAAGAAAACAAGATAATGAGTGACAGATTAACAGCATTAAGTCCACATGCATCAATAATCACTCTCCATGTGAACGGATTGAACTCTCCAATAAAAAGACACAGAGTGGCAAAATGGATTAAAGAACACGATCCAACAATTTGTTGCCTCCAGGAAACACACCTCAGCCCCAAGGACAAACACAGGCTCAAGGTGAAGGGGTGGAGGACAATACTTCAAGCAAATAGCAAGGAAAAAAAGGCAGGTGTTGCAATTCTCATATCAGACCAAGTGGATTTCAAAATGAGACAGGTAAAGAGAGACACAGAGGGACAATATATAATGATCAAAGGGAGACTTCATCAAGAAGAAATAACCCTCATAAATATCTATGCACCCAACACAGGAGCACCAAGATTCATAAAGCAACTACTAACAGACCTAAAGGAAAATGTTTAAAACAACACAATAATAGTAGGGGACCTCAACACCCCACTCAGATCAATTGACAGATCCTCCAGACAGAAAATCAACAAGGAAATAGCGGAGCTAAATGAAAAACTAAAACAACTGGACTTAATAGACATATATAGATCACTTCACCCTGAAAGAGCTGAATACACGTTCTTCTCAAGTGCACATGGAACATTCTCAAGGATAGACCATATGTTGGGAAACAAGGCAAGCCTCTACAAATTTAAAAAAAATTGAAATAATAACAAGCATCTTCTCTGATCATAGTGCTATAAGGCTAGAAATTAATTACAAGAAAAAAGCTGAGAAAGGCACAAGGATGTGGAGACTAAACAATATGATATTGAACAAGCAATGGATCATTGAAGAAATTAAAGAAGAAATAAAAAAAATACCTGGAAACAAATGAAAATGATAGCATGCCATACCAACTCATATGGGATACAGCAAAAGCTATATTAAGAGGAGAATTCATCGCAATACAGGCACATCTTAACAAACAAGAAAAATCCCAAATAAGTAACCTTAAAGCACACCTAACTGAACTAGAGAAAAAAGAATAAATGAAGCCCAAAGTCAGCAGAAGGAGAGAAATAATAAAAATCAGAGCAGAAATAAATACTATTGAAACGAAAAAGGCAGTAGAAAGGATCAATGAGACAAAGAGCTGGTTTTTTGAGCAGATAAATAAAATTGACAAACCACTAGCCAGATTTACAAAGAAAAAAAGGGAGAAAGCTCAAATAAACAAAATCAGAAATGAGCGAGGAGAAATAACAACAGGCTCTGCAGAAATACAAGAGAATACTACAAAAAACTATATGCCAACAGAATGGATAACCTAGAGGAAATGGATAAATTCTTGAACTCCTACAATCTCCCAAAGCTCACTCAAGAAGAGGCAGACAATTTGAACAGACCAATCACAAGGAAAGAGATTGAAACAGCAATCAAAAACATCCCAAAGAATAAAACCCCAGGACCAGATGACTTTCCTGGGGAATTCTACCAAACTTTCAGAGAGGATTTAATACCTATCCTTTTCAAGATATTACAAAAAATTAGGGAAGATGGAACACTTCCTAACACATTCTATGAGGCCAACATCATGCTGATACCAAAACCTGACAAGGACACCACGAAAAAAGAGAACTACAGGCCAATATCACTGATGAACATAGATGCAAAAATTCTAAACAAAATTTTGGCCACCAGAATTCAGCAATTCATCGAAAGAATCATACATCATGATCAGGTGGGATTCATACCAGGGACACAGGGATGGTTAAACATCCGCAAATCAATCAACGTGATACACCACATCAACAAACTGAGGAATAAAAACCACATGATCATCTCAATAGATGCAGAGAAGGCATTTGACAAGATCCAACAGCCATTTATGATCAAAACTCTGAACAAAATGGGCACAGACAGAAACTACCTCAACATAATCAAGGCCATATATGACAAACCCATAGCCAACATCATACTCAATGGGCAAAGACTGAATGCCATCCCCCTGAAAACAGGAACGAGACAAGGATGCCCTCTATCACCACGTTTATTTAACATAATACTGGAGATCCTGGCCAGAGCAATCAGGTAAGACAAAGGAATAAAAGAAATCCAAATAAGGAGGGAAGAAGTGAAACTCTCGCTGTTTGCAGATGACATGATCTTATATATAGAAAACCCCAAAGAATCCATTGGAAAACTGTTAGAAGTAATCAACAACTATAGCAAAGTTGCAGGGTATAAAATCAATTTGCATAAATCAGTAGCATTTCTATACTCCAGTAATGAACCAACAGAAAAAGAACTCAAGAACATAATACCACTCACAATCACAACAAAAAGAATAAAATACCTTGGGGTAAATTTAACTAAGGAAGTGAAGGACCTATATAATGAAAATTACAAGGCCTTTCTGAGAGAATTGGATGGTGACATAAGGAGATGGAAAGACATTCCATGTACATGGATTGGAAGAATAAACATAGTTAAAATGTCCTTTGTACCTAAAGCAATCTACAGGTTCAACGCCATCCCAATCAGAATCCCAATGACATTCTTTCCAGAATTAGAACAGAGAATCCTAAAATTCATATGGGGCAACAAAAGAACCTGAATTTCTAAAGCAATCCTGAGAAAAAAGAACAAAACGGGAGGCATCACAATCCCTGACTTCAAAACATACTACAAAGCTACAGTAATCAAAACAGCATGGTACTGGTACAAAAACAGGTGCACAGATCAATGGAACAGAATTGAAAGCCCAGAAATAAAACCACACATCTATGGACAGCTTATCTTTGACAAAGGAGCTGAGGGCATACAATGGAGAAAAGAAAGTCTTTTCAACAAATGGTGCTGGGAAAACTGGAAAGCCACATGTAAAAGAATGAAAATTGACCATTCTTTTTCACCATTCACCAAAATAAACTCAAAATGGATCAAAGACCTAAAGGTGAGACCTGAAACCATAAGGCTTCTGGAAGAAAACGTAGGCAGTACACTCTTTGACATCAGTATTAAAAGGATCTTTTCAGACACCATGCCTTCTCAGAGAAGGGAAACAATAGAAAGAATAAACAAATGGGACTTCATCAGACTAAAGAGCTTCTTCAAGGCAAATGAAAACAGGATTGAAACAAAAAAGCAACCCACTAACTGGGAAAAAATATCTGCAAGTCATATATCTGACATAGGCTTAATATCCATAATATATAAATATATAACTCTCGCAACTCAACAACAAAACATCAAACAACCCAATCAAAAAGTGGGCTGGAGACATGAACAGACATTTCTCCAAAGAAGATATACTGATGGCCAATAGGCACATGAAAAGATGCTCGTCATCGCTGATCATCAGTGAAATACAAATCAAAACTACACTAAGATATCACCTTACACTAATTAGAATGACAAAAATATCTAAAACTAATAGTAACTCATGTTGGAGAGGTTGCGGAGAAAAAGGAACCCTCATACACTGCTGGTGGGAATGCAAACTGGTGCAGCCACTACGGAAAACAGTATGGAGATTCCTCAAAAAATTAAAAATAGAACTGCCATACGATCCAGCCATCCCACTACTGGGTATTTATCCAAAGAGCTGGAAGTCAACAATCCCAAAAGTCCTATGCACCCCAACATTTATTGCAGCATTATTTACAATAGCCAAGACATGGAAGCAACCTAAGTGCCCAGCAACAGACGAATGGATAAAGAAGATGTGGTATATATATACAATGGAATACTACTCAGATGTAAAACAGAACAAAATCATTCCATTTTCAATAACATGGACGGACCTTGAGGGATTTATGTTAAGTGAAATAAGCCAGCTAGAGACGGATAATCTCTGTATGACTCCACTCATATGAGGAATTTAAAATTACGGACTAAGAACAGTTTAGTGGATACCAGGGGAAGGGTGGGATGGGGGGGGCACAAAGGGTGAAGTGGTGCACCTACAACACGACTGACAAACATTAATGTACAACTGAAATTTCACAAGATTGTAACCTATCATTAACTCAATAAAAAAAAAAAAGAGTGTGGAAGGACTGCATCTGATCTGAACCCTTGAACCTGGGCTTCCAAAGTGTCATGTGCCAAACTTTAACCACTGTGCTACTAGGTCAGCGCCTATATTTCTTTTTTGGATGAGCCATCTTTTACTTATGGTCACTTGTGCTATATCATGATATATGCATTCCTAAAAATCACTACACTGTGCAAACTCATGCAGTTAAACTACAGAACTTATGAAGAAATTCACAACAGTCAAAAACTTATTCAATGACATACAAAAAAACATGAAGATGTGAACCTAATTAAAACTAACAGAGGTATTAGTCTGCTCAGGCTGCTGCAACAAAATACCATAGATCAGGTGGCTTAAAAAAATTTATTCTCTCACAGTTCTTCAGAAGAAAAGTCCAAGATCAGGATGCCAACAGACTTAATTTCTTCTGAGCTCTCTCTCTGTCTTTTAAAAATGGCCACCTTCTCTGTATGTCTTCATATGGTCTTTCCTTTGTGTGTGCATGGAGAGAGAGAGCATTGGTATTCTTTCCTCTTTATATAAGAAGCTCAATCCTCTGTGATTAGCATTTGACTCTTATGACCTCATTTAACCTTAATTGTATTTGTAAAGGTCCTGTCTCCAAATATACTCACATTGGGGGTTAGGGGTTTGAGATATAAGTTTTGAGGGACATAATTCAGTCCATAACATACAGTTTACATGTGTTTGAAGTCTAAGAAATACGGAAGTACTACAAACATATAGCACTTTTCGTTAAAAAAACATCTGCTGTTTGCTTGTGAAACTGGGTTTTAAAAGGATTTTAGGCAGGTGGGAGAAGAGCCAAGATGGCGCCGTGAGTAGTCCTCTTTGTCTCCCGCCCTTCGAGTCTACAATTATTTGGACACTTATCGCTTGACAAAGGATATCCAGACAGCATCTCAGGACGTCTGAGACACCCACGCGACTATACATCGGAAGGCGGATGGACTTTCCTCCGGGAGGATGTGGAAATAGGTGAAAACTCTCCGACCCCGACGGGCAGCCTAGTACCCGCAAGCGGCTTTCTTCCAACGGACGCCCCCAGAGGATCCACACACATCTAGGGCAGGAGCAAGAACACAACAGAGGAGCGACGGTGGAAACAGGTGACCAGAACCCTACCTAAACCCCCTGCAATTACTCCTAAACGCAGAGGGAAACTTTGGAGTTGCACACCTGAGCCCGCGGGGAGAGTCTCTCCCCGCCATTGGCGGGGAGACCCAGCCTGGTGCTCGGGGCGCCTGGAGGGTCCCAGAGAGAGACACGGAGGGCACGGAGATCTCCCAGCTGCCGTTGCCCGCCCCGTGGGACTAGGGATTGCTGGAGATCTCGGAGAGGACCAGGGCCGGGGGAATTTTCAAAGGCCGGTTCTGCGACCCGGAGGGGAAGCGCCGGAGCTCCGCCCGGGCAGCAGACAAAACTCTCTGTCTGCC